>NC_069077.1:133149758-133452788 GCF_025698485.1 Gossypium arboreum
CTGGAAGGCTCACCTAAGTTAAAAAGGAACGAGAGGAAAAAAATCTTTAAAATATTCCGAAAGATAGAAATTAATATTCCTTTACTTGATGCAATGAAATAGGTTTCACGCTATGCAAAATTTTTGAAAGAACTGTGTACCGGTAAAAAAAAAGCTCCAAGGAAACGAATGGGTGAATGTGGGAGAAAATGTTTCTATAGTGCTACAAAGAAAAATCCTGCCTAAGTGTAAGGACTAAGGTATGTTTTCTATATCCTGCAAAATAAGTAATATTGGCATAAAGAAAGCCATGTGTGATTTAGGAGCATCTATTAATGTAATGCCTTTATCTATTTTTAAATTGCTAAACATGAGTCATTTGAAAGAAACAGGGGTGATTATTTAATTGGCAGATAGGTCATGCGTATATCCAGAAGAGGTGTTGGAAGATGTCTTCGTAAAGGTAAATGAGCTAATTTTTCCTGCAGACTTTTACATCATCGATATGGAGGATGACTACTCAAAAAATGCTTCTGATATTTTACTCGAGAGACCATTCCTAAGTGCCGCAGTACAAAGATTGATGTTCAAAGTGGAACCCTCACTATGGAATTCGACGGTGAGGTGGTAAAATTTAATGTTTATGAGGTGATAGGCCAACCCAGTACAATGTCAAATATTTCTAGTGTTGATGTTATTGAACCACTAATGAAATTTCGTTGTGAGTATGATGAATAGGATGTGTTACAAACTGTGCTTTGTAAGAATACAATGGATAAACTAGAGGAATTAATGACATTCAAAGAACCGATTCATGAAACCATTATTCTATTGGGGACTCTACAATGTCCTAGAAGTCAAGGTAAATATTTTGAACTTTCTCCTTTTAAAACTAAACTTTTGCCTTCTATTTTGTAAGTTTTGGAACTGGAACTCAAATCGTTACAGAAACATTTAAGGATTCTGATAGAGGAAAAGGCAAACCCGAATGGAGACGCCTTAATCCACCATTAATGGAGGAATTCCAAGTGCACATAATGGAAGAATTAATTCTTGAGAAACCAAATGAATAACACTCAAGTCGTCAACTTAACGACGTTAAACAAAAGCGCTTAATGGGAGGCAACCCACATTTTTATTTATTTATTTATTTTTAAATTTTAGTTTAGTTTGAGAATTAAATAAAATATTATTTTAATCTGTTTGATCGTGCTGTTTTCCAAGAGCAACCACCTTCAGCTGTAGACGAACAACTTCATCGCATTGGAGCTCGCCTCGAAATAATAGAAGCCAACATCTCAAACATCCTCACCTTTCTACAAAGTGATCACTTCCATTGCCCTCTGGCCCATTAAATATAAACGGGGAGTAAACTTTATCCATTCATATTATTCTTGTAGAAGGCTCAATTTCCCGGGCCCATTACAGAAAACAAAAACATTAAGAAAACCAAAATAATAAAAATCCATAAGTCCATCATTACAAACTAATGGCCCAAACTCGAGACCCAAATTGAAACTCAAAATAAAGCCCAAATCTATTGACCTAGACTAACCCAAATAGCCCAAAATACCCCAGGCCCAAAACACCAATCTAATTTTCGGCAGAAACCCTAGGTCACCCCCTGAGCCGCAGCCAACAGTTTCGTACGGCCGCCTCCGCCCTTACCCCTCGCCCGCCACCACGTGCATCTCCGTACGGCCTTAGAACCTACGAGAAGAAGCAACAAAAACAATACCAATAACAGAAAATAGGCCAGCAAAGTATAGCAAAAAATCGTGATTTATATTTTTTCTTTTATTCTATAAATCGGTTATAAAAAGCCAGAGAATCGGTGTAAAGTTTTGACACATACTGAATACGGAAAAGGCACACAAACAAAATCAATTCAAACAAGATCTTTTGAAGGTCATTTCAAATATGACTACTTTTTTTTCCTTTCATTTTTCTCCTTTAATTTTTTATCTTGTTGCATGTGAAAATAAAAACAAAAGGGAGGGATTTACCTTAGTGATCGAAGCCCATCTTCTTTGTTGCAATCGAAGTAAGGATAGGATTTCGAAGCCGAAGCAGACAACCCTCGAGGTTTGGTCCTTCATGGTACCTCTGCGTGTCGCCAACCACCACTTACGGTGGTGTAAGGGCGTTCGAATAAGGGACTGTTGGGTCGACCGAACGGAGAAGAGAGTTGGGTTGTTTTTATTTTCTTCATTTCATATGTGTTTTAGGTTTTTTTTTGTTTATAAAAGAGGTGAAACAGTACCGTTTGAAGCCTATTCCAGTGACTCAAAACGGTGTTGCACAGGTGACATGACCCGAGGACCCAACCTAGACACGACCAGATCCGCTTGTTTTGGTCTTTGAGGGTTATTTGCGCTATTAATCCTTCCCTTTCGTGTTGGCATTCAATTAGGCCTGCTTCATATTTTCTTTGTTTTTTAATTTCCCCCCAGAATTTGTGTGCTAATTCAACTTTGTCCACGCCTAAACGTTGCGTTTTTGAATTTGGGACATTTGCTTTTTTAATCCTCGGACATTAGCGCATGTTGTGTTTTCATCCTTAATTCTATTTTATTAGTTTATTTATTTATAAATTGTCTCTTTGGTTTTATTTTTATTTCAATTGAGTATTTTTTATTTCACTTATGTTTTTATTCTTTGTAATTCTTTTATTTTTAAAATCTATTTGTTATTCATCTTTTAACATATTATCTTGGATTATTTTATTAATTTTGCATGGTCCTAGTTTGTTATTTTATACTTTCATTTATTATTTTTATTTTTTTACAATTTATTTATTTAAAATTTTCTTTTATATATATTTCTACGTTTAAAGATTTATATGATATTTAACCCAATACTATTATACATACATATACCTAACTTATATCAATTTATTTTTACTCTAAGTACACATTATTGATTTCATATTATTTTATGTAAATATTTTCTTTTAAATCTATTTATGTATATATATATATATATTTTCTTTTAAATTTATTTATGTATATAATTTGTTTCTTTTAAGGACCCTATTTTAAATTGTATATTTTATTTATTTTAAACACTTTCATATATTAGCATATTTGTATATACATTATTTATATTAAGTTTTCATTTTCATATATATCATCAGTTAAATCAATATGTTTTATTTGAAATTATTTTGTATATTATTTATTTCAAATTTCTTCTTACATAAATCTATTTTAATAATCATTTATAAATTATTAGTTTCATTATTTTTATACATGTAAACTATTTCAAACCCTAGCATGTGTTGTTCATTTGCAAGTTTTCATATATTTAATAGTTTTAAATTGTTTTATATCACATTGACTCTGGTTTTCATATTGTTTTGTATATTATGTGTCGTTTTTGGTTTTCATATTGTTTTATATATTATTGTTTCATATTGTTTATTAGTCTTTTGTATTATTATTTTAATTTTAATCTTCTATGTTTGAAAACTTATTATATTTTATTCTAATCTTTTAGTTAGCCTTATTTTTAGTTTTAATTATTTTTATTATGAATGTAAGTTTTTCAAAATAGGATGTGAGCTCATTGTTATTGTGTGTATCTTAATTTGTTCTTTTTATGTTTATACTATTTTCATTCATTTGTAGAGTATTTTATTCATGTATATTGTTCCATGTTTATGATTTTGCCTTTCATTCATGAATGTCACATTATAATTGAAATTTTCAACTTATTGGTCCAAAATTGGTCATTCCATTTTACTTCAAACAAACCCAATAATTGTATTTCATCATTTTATAATCGCTCCTATTTAAAAACTTCTCAAAACAAAGTAATATTTCGTGTTTAGTGATTCAAGAAATTGTGCCCTAACGTGCTGGGTTTCGATTTTTCGTTTGATCGAATAACTAAATATTCTTTCAAAATTTCGTCCATGTTTTCTTAAATTAAAAAACAAAGCAATACTTCGTGTTTGGAAATTCGAGAAATCATGCCCTAACGTGTTGGGTTTAGATTTTTCGTTCGACCAAACGGCCAAATATCCCTTTTGAGTTTTCACCGCATGAGTTTCAAAAATCAAGAGATGATCTTAATTCCGAGGGTTTAAAAGGTCGTGTCCTAACGTGCTGGATATGATATTTTATTTCCTTGGAACAAGAGAATCTTAATATCTAATTCAAGTTATTCAAATTTTTTAGAAATTATATTTAAAAATCTTTTCAAATTTTCGCCATTAGGACATTAGTCAATCAATTAGGTACCAATTTTGGACTTTGCGAGGGTGCTAATCCTTCCTTGTACATAACCGACTCCCAAACTTTAAATTTCGAAGGCCAAAATCAATATTTTAAAATGAAATGCTTTATTAGGTGATCTGATCACACTTAAATAAAAAGGATTGGTGGCGACTCCATAATTAGTTTTAAAGTCAATCCCCGTTTTTCAAATAAAAAAATGGTTTCGACAATTCTTTTTACACATTGGGGGCAATATGGGCTAAGTATGGGGAATTTTGGATCATGCCATACTTTATTTTTGCATTGGATCATGCCATACTTTATTTTTGCATGTGTTTTTCTAAGAATACTTTTTTAATTCGTTTCGGAAATAAACCTCTAATTCTTATATTTAGTTTTTATATTTAGTTTACTTAAATAAATGGTGAATCATGAATAACTATTGCTTGCTTGATCAATGAATATTTTGTAGAATTGAAAATGTTATGCCTTAGTTGATATTTCATGAAAATTGTTGGTTTTGTTGAACTTGCCTAATGAAAGTACTCGTTTAAATAAATAAATAAACAAACAAATAAATAAATAGCTTGGTTAAGAGTGATGATTCAGAAATGTGACCAAGTTGAGTAACCGGGATGAGGTGCTTGGGTTGTCATCTCATTTCGCGTCAAAAGGTTTGGTGACGAGCCTAAGCTTGTAACACTCCACTAATCAAGTTGCCTTGAGAAATAAATCGATTAGGGACATGTGAAACTGAGTAACCTAGATGAGGTGCTTGGGTTGTCATCTCATTTCGCATCAAAAGGTTTGATTATGTCTCGAATTCGATAAAAATAAAAAGTTAAATAAAGAGAACGTGCCGGGTTGAGTAACCAGAGTGAGGTGCTTGGGTTGTCATCTCACTTCACGTCAAAAAACTTGACAACGTTTGAAAAAAATAAAAAAAAAGTTATATAGATATAAATAAAAGCATATATTGAGTATAACCGTTTTACATGTTTGATTGAGCCTAAATTTAGTGAAATAGTTGAATTTGACATACTGTTTGATATTTTATAAAATGCTTATTGATTGAGTTTAGTCATTATTTATTTTTGATTCACCTAATTGTTTGATGTATGCTTGACTAGGAAAGGGGGTTTTGATTTTGAAAGGGATTGACGAATTATTTTTAGTGGATATCATGCTTGAGGACAAGCATTGGCTAAGTAGGTGGAATTTGATAGCAAGATAAGTTTGTATTTTTAATATATTTATTTTTGGATAATTATCAAATAAAATACTATTAAATTTGGATTTTTCTTATCAAGAATGAAGTTGGTGTGCTGAATTCAAACTCTTACAAAAAAAAAGGGGCTAAATTAGAACAAAAAATAAAGAGGAGGGCTTAATTGAAAGATTGAAGATTCAAAAATGATTGGATAAAGATTGAAGGGTTCAAGATTTTTTTTTTAAAATGGCTGGATAAAGATTGAAAGATTTTTGATATTGGTACAACTATGTAATTAGTTTAAATTCTAGTTTAAATTTGATTTTTAAATTTTGAATTATTTAGTGATAATATTTTGGAAAAATCTAGTTAAATTTTAGCACTAAAAGTGAGTATAAAATACCTAGTGGCTACAACCAATTGAACACACTTTCACCTTTGGCATTTAATAAATTCTTTATTAATTTTCTTTTCTCACTTCTTGCGTGACCCATATTCTGTTCTTTCAATTCTTTTTCTCTAACTTTTAGCTTTTTGGTTTAATTTCCTTCCAATTTCTTTCCAAGGCCCTTTCCCTTTCCCTTTCCCCTTTCACAATTCCACAAAACTACTTTCAAAGCATGATTTTTTTCATGATTAAATAAATCCTTTTTAACCTTAGCTTGATTATCACTTCAACAAAGTAATCGTGATATATAAACCCACACTAAAGACTTTGCAATTCGGTATTCGCTATCTCTCCGGTATATGGGATAGTACAAATTCGTCTCTCAAAGTTGATTCGATTTCAATTCAAAAAACACGCGTTGGGTTGGAATCGTTTGGCGAATAGTTGGGAAGTTGAGTCGGCGGTGCTGTATTCAAAATCCACAAACAAATTGGCGTGTTCAATTGGAAAAAGCTAGTTGGATTCCGTCAAGGAAGATAGTGATCGGATTTAAACGACCCACATGGTTGAGGTCGTTAATTCGAGTTGGACTTTTCCGACACAAGACTATCGAAGTCTTAAATTACGGGTATGTGCCACGTGGTTAGAAATTTGATAAGGGTCGATTTATAGGTGATACCGAGATCGACTACGAGAGGAAGAGTTGGCGGTTTGAGGGATTCTCGATTGCTTATCGATTGGTAGGGAAAATTTATTTCAAGGATCAATTCAAGATTGGAGTACACCGAGGCTAAGGCTAAGCTTAAAAAATATTTTATTTATCTATTTATTTTATTTTATTAAATTTATATTTGTATTTTGAATATATTTTTATTTTATTTATTTTTCGTAGTTCCTTATTTTATTAGACTGTGGCCTCGACAACAAATCTGGTTACAAGGAAAAGCGAAATTAGATAACCAATCTTGTGGATTCGACCCTACTACTTCTATATTTCAATTTATTCTTATATTTGTTTTAAGAATTTATGTTTAGTGATTTCAATGCCCATCACATAATCATTATCAGAAGTGCCAACTTCTACTACCACTTCAATCACCACTTATGTATTATGTTTTTCTTAAACAATTATCAACTAGCTTAGGATAACTCATCGAGCGAATGAGTTCTTGAGTAATCAAAATGTTGTCCGTAACCGTACGACTCACCACAAAACTCACCAAAATAGGGGGAATCAAATAAGGCGTAACTTGCTTAAAACAATTAACTATTGTCTTCGTGCAGGTAACCTAAAATGAGGGAAAGTTTCGGAGCTATGAATTTTGGAGATTAAAATCAAAGAGTTCTATTCAACAAGTCCAAATTGAATGTCAATATTTGTAAAACCGTAACACGCAAATCGATGAGAATACTAATTTTCAGTTAAATTGTGGGTTCAATAATCATTAAAAAATTATTAAAAAATCATAAATTATTGAACTACTATTTTTTTTTCTCATTTTGTGATATTTTACCGATTCACGTTTATTCTATACTCAATTTTATACTATTGGTGGGACTAATCAAACTGCAGATTCTTACTTCTCGACCCATCTAATCACTTCTGAGATCACTGTTGAGCCCCTACCACACACTCCATTGATTTTGGAAAAAATTAAGCACGTAGCCAGCAGCTTTTAAAAGATGCCATGTCAAATAAGGCAGTTTATTTAATTATATATATGTCATATGATGCAAACAGCATTTGATTAGCAGCTTATTTAACTATATATGTGTAAATATAAAATAGCTGTTTCCACAAACAAATAGTAATACGTAGCTGCAGCCAGGTGAAGTGATATAATAATCTTCTTTCATGTCGATCCAATGCCTATTGCCTAACATGACATCTTACCAACTTTATGAATCAAATCATCAATCTAACTAATTTTTGGGATTTCTCAACACTTCTGGTTAATTTTCATGTGATTATTACTGATATAGACGGTAGCATGTGTACTGCAGTCATATTTAGGTTATTATTTTAGGCGTTATTTGATTAAAAATAATAATCTAATTTTTAATGCAAAATTTTCAAAGTATGGAATTTATATTAATAAAAATTAAATACTAAATTTAATAATGTTGTTTGTCAATGAATTTATTTGAGCTTCATTGATCACTCTGGAGGTGATTTCATAATCTTGATCGAATAATGGTACATGCAAAGCATGACGATGGGTGGAGTAAATCAGTCTCTTTCTTTTATTTTTCGGGAAGTTCATAAATCATAATCGAGCAAATTAGACAACAGGGAAAAGGACCAAATATTAGTGGGAGTCGAAAAATAGTGTCAAACATGTTGCCACATAAACGTTAAAAAGACAGCAAGCAAACCATTGGTAAAAAGTATGTATGTCCTGATTGAGTGCATATCCAAACAGATTTGATTGAGCAAAGACACACCTTAATTTGGTCTCCAACAACGATGTTTTTTTCTTCAAATCTAATGGAATCAAGTTGTTATTCCACCCAATCTTCAATTTAGGGAACAAATATTTGGAGTTTTTTTATATATATATATATATATATCAATATGCCACCCCACCCAATCATATTTAACTTCTCAATATGATTAGCCTAGAAAAAAAGTTACCAAAAATGACCAATTGTTGTACGACGTGAAAAATACTGTCTGCCTCTTAGTTATAGGTTATATGAATAGTATATACTAATGATGTGGGTTTTAATTGATTAAGGCCGTCCAAATTATTTCTCCTACAAAACAATTAGGCTTGTAATTTTCCAAAGTAAAGTATTTTTTTGTGTTCAATTTCAACGACATTCATCATATATATACGCGCCACTATATATAAAGTTTAATTATCTTAATTAAATCTAAAGAAATAGGGTATGCAATGTATATTAATGTTGATATTCTAAGTAAGTGTGTTAGCAAACAAAATAAATAAATTATAAATAAATATCTATGTAATAAAATGTAAATAAAAGATTTATAAATAATTTATCAAATACGAAAATTAAATAAAATCATAATAAACAATTGAAATAAAGGAAAATCAAGATTTTACAAAACTTTGAGGCTTATGAAACACAGTTTCCTTAAGACAGATTCGGATGTTCTTATGATACTTGGAGTAACGTTGGTCGAATGTCTCTTAGGATTCAACAACAGTAGTAATCAAAGTAGAAAAAAAAAACAAAGGAAGAAAATGAAGAGTTTTGAGAGTCATTAAATCAATTTGATTTAAATTTTTAATCAGATTTATTGGAATCAAAGAAAAAAATAAATTTGAGTTGGACTAAAATATCCATAAACCCAAATATATCATATCACCCACAACATGCAAGTTTACTCCAACCTCGTCAAGTTTAAACCTACACACCCCTCAAATGCAAGGCAATATTACAAGCTTAGTTGTTCAATTAGTTTTTGAGAGAGTTCACATATATAAAAACATCTCACACTTGGTATCTAACCAATGTGGGATCTAAGCCTTTACTTTTCCTCAACAACATCTCCAAGTAGCTTACTTTGAGCATCAATTTCTCATTCATCACTCAACCATTTTGAGCTTATGATATACCGTTGTAAAGGTCTCATGGAGTAGAATATGAAACCATAATTTTATGATTTAATTTTTCACCTTTACCTATTGAGAATATACCTTAAAGTTCCCATAAAAATAATTTTTCCAACAGTAAGTACATACCAATAGTTTTAATCTTAATCAATATTTCATCCTCCTATAGTTTTCTCTGTCTTCAATTTTAATTATATAAAAATTTCCAAGGTTGTCTTCATTTAGTGGTATACAGGAAATGCCTAGAAAATTTAATGTTTTAGATTTTGATAATTCATTATAATGATTATGAATGTATAAATTATAATTAAAATTCCTAAAATAA
Organism: Gossypium arboreum; assembly: GCF_025698485.1. NCBI lineage: Eukaryota > Viridiplantae > Streptophyta > Magnoliopsida > Malvales > Malvaceae > Gossypium > Gossypium arboreum. The sequence continues at coordinate 133,159,465 of NC_069077.1, forward strand.
TTTTTTAAATTGTTCATGCTTATGTCACATCCAACGCTCTAAAAATATAAGTATGATGCATTAATCTTATATTGGAAAGAAAATAGAGAGACATCAAGTGCGTTGCACATCAAATCAAATATGATTTTTAAGAAGAAAATGACGACCTCATGATAAATGGTATCAAATTAACTCTTTAACTACTTCCTTTCATGCCAAGCACCTCAACGAGTTCGGTGAAATGTACACATGCACACCCAAACCCAGTACTTACAAGTCATTCACATTCCTATATCATGATTTGGACAAGTGGACTAAACATTCTTTGTTATTTCTTTTCCTTTTCCTCTTGGAGTTGGATTTGGAAAGATAGGAATTTATTTAAGATTCAATGATTAATCATTTTGGTAGGAGATGGAATTCCACAAATAATCTAAGCTACCAACCAAGCAAGCATACATGTCTTGATTGCAAAGCTTAATTGGCATATGGAAATATTAGTGGAGGGATGTTCCCTTTAGGTCTTTGCAGTTTTCTCCATTGATCTTCATATAGATACTTGGTGTAGACGCGTGGCTATATGTACCACTGTGTATATTGGCTACAAACTTAGAAATTACTCCAATGGAAAATTGCGAGGATGGGAACAACTTTCAAGTTGCCTTTAAAGTGGATTCTAGAAACATTGACAAAATCAAATACCCTGACTTTGCCAAATTAAGTTTTCTATGGGAGAATTGGATTTGATTTACTTATGTTCTTTAAAATTATTAGCACCGTATGTATTGGCGGGTGTGGTTGAGAGAACAAATAGAACTAATATGACTATTTTTGTAGGTGTCTATTTTTGTAGGTGTAAAGACAAGTCCCTATAGGGTCTCCATTTCCATTTATGCTTCACCGTTCTTTATTACATTTTTGCATCGTCTGTTAACTAAGGTTTCTACCTTAAAACTTTCGACATTTAAGAATATTAATAGACCAAGTCCTTTTCTCATTGTGTTTGAATCACTATTTTGCGTGTTTCATGCGTTGCTTACAATTCGGTCGGAATGTAAGGTCGCAAACATGACGGTGCTGTGAAATCGCTTTAAAACTCCCAATCCCTCGAACAAAAAAGGGTGATCTTTATGAATGTATCTGATCTTAGCTACACACATATGATTCGCAGTTGCAATGATGTCCCTAACTCGGACTTCGTCTCCAATATCTACACGTGTATACCTATTCTTCTTGTATTGGTCAATTTTTGCTGCTTTCTCAAATGTAATGATGCTCCCCCAATGCTTCGGCTTTGAAAATAGTTAACAATATGTTTCATGTCATCAGGGCTTGATTGGTGTTAGTCTGCTTACCTTGATGGCTCCATGCTGTAAACTGTCTTTCGCAGAATGATAACTGTTTGAATATTTGTATTTTTATCGAATTTGTATCCGTTATTTTAATAAACAATATAGATTGGGATAATAGATAGTGGAATATTTATTTACGTCCATTTTGAATTTATAATGAATAGTAATTTTAAAATTTAAATCTAAATATTATCTAAATTCGTTAAAAAAAAAACTATCAAATATTTACAAATATCCGACTCGGCAATAAGAATTACCATATTCTAATGATTGTTGTTGTGGAACTTCCGCAATACCTTTTCCATATTCTTCTACTTTTGTTAGTTCCTTTCACACTTTATGAATTTTCAAAAGCCAACAAATGGATCCTTTCTTATCATATTTCTAATTGTGCAAATTTTATTGGTAGAGATGAAATCAAAAAATAAAAAATAAAAATCTGAAATTGTTAAAATTAAATAATAATTTTATGGTTTTAGGAAGAATAAATTTAAATATGAGAATGAAATAAGCTTGCTACCAATTCCAAAGAGGTTTTGTTCCATGTTAAAAAATAGGTTCAATTAGCATATTTGATTAATAAATAATATAAAATTGGAAGATTAAATTAATCCCAATTAGATGTTAATTAAATATTTTAAATTCAAGTTGTTATTTGAATAGAATATGCATATAAATGATTGAATGAGTAAAACATTTGTGCGCCTGCAAGAGAATGGACAGCTAACTATTGATTGCAGAAGAGTAAAACGAATGGACCAAAGAAAGGCCAATGGAGTCCCAAAATTGATAAGTCCACCACTGTTGATAATCCAATGGAAATGAATGGAACATCCCACTTCAACCCACCACGCCAACGGAGCTTGGGTTTTAATGCTGGGCTTGATTTATTTAATTAAGTAAAATAATTGTAATAAACTAATAATAATTAAATTTAAGAAATGTGTTCAATATGCAGTCCAAAATCTACCGCAATTCATTTTAGAGTAGACAGGATATAGATCTAAAGCAACTTTTGAGCGAATGTGTGGATCAACTCTTTTACATACATTTAGAAAGAAAATTAAATTAAAAAAAATTGAATATAAATTTAAGAAACATGTAAGTCAACATGCAAATTATTCATTTTAATTTTATTTTTTGGATATATTTTTTTTTGGTGAGAAGAAAAGATGAATTACATCAATTATATAAAATAACCATTAGCTTTATCAACTTGAAGTAAATCTAAAATTTCATTAAGAGCCTCACCAATGACTTGTAAGTTAAATCTCTAGCTTAAACTCATTTTAGCAAGCCGATCAGCTACCAAATTCATATTTCTTGGAATGTGTTTAATCTTCCACTTCCCTTCTGCTTACATGATATGCTGAGTTCTTCGAAGTACAGTAATCCCCGAATCTTCCAAATCTATAGCAGACAAATTCTAAGCAACTTCTAGGTTATCAGTCATAATGGTGATCCTTCTATAACCTTTATTAAGAAGAATAAGGATTCCATCCGGGATACCTCCAACTTCAGCTTCAAACAAAAAACATACACCTAAGAATTGGGTGAATCCCACTATCCAATTTCCATCATGATCTCGAGCCACACCTCTTGTTGCAATATGCCAAGAATCTCTGCTCACCGCCTCATCAGTAGATAAGCATACCCAAGTGTCATCTAAGTTATTAGTGAGATTTGAGCTTTGAGTATTATTCTTTTGGCCACCTCGATGAGATTCATATTGACAAGCCCAACAACTAGAGACTTTCACTACTTCAGTTGCTGTCCAGGAAGTATGCTGAAAGATGAATAAATTCCTATTATTCTAGATACGCCAAGCGATCAATCTAAACAAACAAGACTAAACGAGTCCACTTCCCTGCAAACTTTCATGGAAACAAAGGTTAAGAATAAGCAAATCTTGAAAAGAAGCAGAGAAAAACCTTTGTTTTAGCTGATATGGAATCACAAGCATCCACACATCTTTCGCGGAAGGACAATCTCGAAGAACGTGCAACAAATCCTCAAGGTCATGTCCACATACAGTACATGAGCTGCTATGACTGATTCCCCGTTTGGTACGTTCGGAGTTAGTAAGAAGTCTTTGCTTAAAAACCAACCAAAGAAAAACTCTTACTAGCTGTGGACCCTAATACTTCCAAGGAATCCTCCAATGCTCCTATTGAGAGTTCCATGTATCCTCTTTCAAAGACCAAGAAGTACTGCGAATTGAAAAAACCCCTGACACTGAGCGGGCCTATATCACTCTATCCGAGCCGAAATCCGGAATTGAAGGGGGAATGCTAGTAATCTTACTAATCACTTCTTCAGAAACCCAGACACGAAACAGGTCTAAATTCCAGCTTCCATCAAAATCGACCATCTCCTTAACACAACAATCCAAATCAAGGTTAGTAAAAGATGGAATTTTTTAGATTAAAGAGCCCATACCTGGAATCCAATGGTCTTTTCAACAGTGAACATTGGCCCCATCTCTAATAGACCATACTAAATTCTCGCGGATAAGAGACCATATCTTAGAAAGTGACCTCTATAAATGTGAGCACTAATTCCTACTGATAGAATCTGAAAACTGATCTTTCTAACCATACTTGGAACGGAGAATGCGCACCTAAAGCACATCATTTTTAGAAATAAGGCTAAACCCAATCTTCACAAGGAATGACGAATTTTGGTCGTTCAGATGTCTGAAACCAAGACCACCCCGAGGCCGTGGCTGACAAATAGAATACCATTCCACTAAGGCCAATTTAGATTGCTCATCAATACAGCCTGAAATAAACTGTCTAACTAATCTTTCAATATCAGCACAAACACCTTTCGAAATTATCAACTATTGCATAAAATAATTAGGGATGGAAAGAAGTACCGATTGAGCGAAAGTGATTCTTCTTGCAAAAGATAACTTCCTTTCATCCAAATTTTTAGTTTCCTTCTGACCTTATCAACAACAAAGTTTAGAGTATTCTTGGTTACCCTATCGTGCAAAAGAGGAACACCTAAATAAGTGCCAAGATTCTGAACTTCCTGAAATCTGAACATCTGACTAATTTGATTGTGAACATCAATCCAGTGTTCTTGGAGAAGAAAATATTACTCTTTCTAACACTGATTTTATGGCTCGAAATCTCACAAAACTGAGAAAGGATGTTATCCAATAGTTGAGCTTGGTCGAACTGAGCTTTACAAAAAATCACCGAATCATTAGCGAAGAACAAATGAGAAACTGCAGGTCTTGTACGAGAAAGACAAATAGGGTCCCGGTTCCTAGCTTCCATTCCAGATCGAATAAAATGGCCCAACCATTCCATGCATAGCACAAAGAGGTAGGGCGAAAGAGGATAGCCCTGACGGATTCCTCTAATCGGTTTGAACTTTTGCGTAGGCACTCCATTCCAAAGAAGTTGCATGGTAGATGAGGGAATAGCTGACATAATCACATTACGTAAAAACAGAGGAATCCCAGCCGTTGATAAGGAAGTATTTATAAATTCCCAACTAACTCTGTCATATGCTTTCTCCAAATCTAGCTTAATAGCCATCCACTTCCTCTCCTTCCAATTACACCTCAAAGAATGAATGAATTCTTATGCTAAAATAATGTTATCAGTAATGTTACGACCAGCTATGAATCCAGCTTGTTCCTGAGAGATCAGTTTAGGGAAAATGACCTTAAACCGGTTCGCAATCACTTTTATCACCAACTTATACAGAACAGAACACAAGCTAAAGGGCCGAAAGTGACTAAAATCCTTAGGACTCTCTTTTTTAGGAATAAGCACAGTCAATGTATTGTTTAAATCCGGCTCAATAGTTTACTATCAAAGACATCTTTAAACTATTGACACACATCATTTTCAAGGATATCCCACTGGCTCTGAAAGAAGTGTGCATGAAAGCCATTACTTCCAAGAGCTTTCAAAGGGGCCATATCGAACAACGCCCTTTTAATCTCCTCATTAGTGATGCCCGTCTCTAAAAAAGTAATCTTTGAAGAATTAAGGCAAGGGAAGCCATTATTAGGAATATCTCTCAAAACGGGGGAGCCTCACCATAAAGTTTCTCAAAGAATTCCATTGCCTTGTTTTGCAAGCTATCTTGATCAGAGCACCATTCCTCATTGTCAATGCATAAGGTTATGAATCGGTTAAATTTCCTTCTCTTAACCGTACAACTGTGAAAAAATGGTATTCCAATCTCCCAATTGTAACCAGTCACATCGAGCCCTTTGTCTTTAAAGTAAATCCTCATGGTCAAGGACATTTTCCAACTTATCCCGAACTTTCATCTATTTCTTAGCTAAATGAGTAGAGGTAGAATGTTCTAAAGCCTTTTGAATACTGTTGAGCGATCTCATGAGGTTCTGCTTGGGATTACCCAAAAAGCCATATACATTCCTGTTCTAATCTCTAACAGAAAAAGTAAAATTATTTATTGAATTGACCATATTGCCTATAAAATTCCATTTATCTCTGAAAAAATTGGGAAAATCATTATGCTTCATCCATCTTGCTTAAAATCTAAAAGGTTTGCCTTTAGAAATGCTAAGATCCGGTCTAGTAAACAGTAAAAGAAGCCGATGGTTTGACTTGATGCGGGTGAGATGATGAACTAGATATTGCGAAAAAGTATTCATCCAAGCATCATTTGCTAAAGCCCAATCCAGTCTGACTAAGGCACCACCTCGTTGCAAAGTGAAAGAAGGTCCGTTATACCCCAACTCCTACAACTCACACGAGTCAACAAAATTACAAAATAAATCACAATGCTTACCTATGGTAGAAGGGCTTTTCTTATCAGTAGGAGATAAAATGGCATTGAAATCTCCCATTATTAGCCAAAGAATAGAATTATTAAGGGTGACCGATTGTAAGCCTTCCCAAAGTAACTTCCGTTTTGACCTATCTAGACTACCATACACAAAGGAAATGAGAAAAGATTTATTGGGAATATAACTATCAACACGTAAAAAAATAAATTGTGGATGGTTTCGAATGATTTTAATTTGAATAAAATCCTTCCACCCCACCCAGATACCTCCTGAAAAGCCCACGGCTTCAACCCGATATGAGCAATTAAAACCTACTTTCTCAATAATAGTATTGGTCTTTTTACCACTTACACTCGGTTCAACCAAGCAAACAATATCCGGCCTGTGTTCCTCATTATATTCCCGAAAGGCACGAATAAAATTCCTGCTAACACACCCTTGACAATTCCATGCAAATATTTTTAAATTTAATCCCACAATAAAATGAATAAAAACTAAACAAAATAAAAAATATAAAAAAACCCAAAATTCAAGAAATGAAATATTTAAAACAAAAGAAATTTTAAAGAAATAACATATTACTGCCCAGGGAGATTCCCTCCCTTATTTTGCCCATCCAATTTATTGGTCAACACAGAGTCAAAATTGGTATTGGATAAAGCCGATAAACTCTCAGTAATTTGTTCCATTGATTCCTTTAGAGGCATCCGTTGGGATCCAGTGATTTTGAAATGGGTGTTGTTCCCATGGAAAATTTTGTTGCGTTTCTTAGAAATTCCCCTAACTCTGTTGTTGAGCCCCTTTCCCGAACCAGAAATATCCATCGTAGGCAGCCCCATATTGTTGTTCAAAGGCGGGGCAATATTGTTTGGATTTTTTCTATCATGGAAAACCACCACTGAATGTTTACCATGATCAAGGCTCCCAACTTCTACTTCCACTTCATTTCTACTATGCCCATCCACTGCCGAAGCAACCTGAATAGTTCCAGCTTTGCCTTCAAGGTGAAGACCCATCTCATCGTTAGAAACATATAAGTTATGTAAGTTATATATTTATCTAAATTATATAAGTTAAATAAGTTATGTATGTTATATAAGTTATATAAGTTATGTATGTTATATAAGTTATGTAAGTTATATAAGTTATGTACGTTCTGTAAGTTATGTAAATTATGATATCAAATATATTTATGTATTATGTAAGTTTTTTATTTGACAATGTGGAAAATCACATGGATAATACATATCGTTGCCTATACATGCCATAATTCAAGTTTGACTTATAACGGTACCAAGATAGCTGATAGTGTGATGAACTTGGCTGACAGTCCCCGAGCTTGCAACTTGACTTCTAATCTATAAAACAGAAACAATATACACAGTAAGCTATGATAGCTTAGTAAGCTATAAGCAAATAAACATATCAATAATATAATCAACCATTTTAACCAGTTGAATTACATTAACACTACTATCGTTAACCACTGCAAAGGAACTGCTACTACTACCAGCAGCAACACAGATTTGCTGGGCCTCAATGTCAACTCTAAGCGATTCCACTGAAACCCGGGCCTGGAAAGCTAGATTTTCACCAAGGGCCAAACCACTGGTCTACTTCCTAGAAGGTGGTAATATTTTCTTAGCTTTATTGAAGTTTAATCTAGACCTAAAGCTTGGCATATCTTTCTCATTAATATTCGGGCCTTTGCTAATAATTTGACCTGGCCCTTTAAACAGGTCATTGTTATTAATAAATTCTTTTTACTTAATTCAAAACGCTTGTTAGAAACAGAATCTGCCATGATATTATTCCCATTAAAAATTTCTTTCCCTTTTATGCATCGAGAATCATGCATATCTCCATCTTTATAAGAATCTCAATTATTAAGGATCCAAAAACGAGATCCTTCCTTTCCATTTTCTTAATTACCTAAGGGATTCTGCATATTCTCTTTAAATTTTTGCCTTGATTTCCTTTCAACGATCATTCACGAACCGTAATTTTCGTCCTTCTTCCCCGAGCTGTCCATAAACGTGCTCCGATCATCCCATGGCTCTTCATGCAGAGCAACAATCTTTTCCCTAGTGGAACCAGACTTCCTAAAGGTGCAAGAGCTTTCCACGTGACTATATCACCCATAATGAAAACAAATTGTAGATAGAGATTCATACTCCACATTCTATTTTCGACCATTAATCAAGATTTGGGAAACCAAGGGCTTGTCCGAATAAACATGAATAGCCATACGAGCGAAACGCCCCTTAGTTTTGCTATCAATATTCATATCTAACTTAACCACTTTTCTAACCATTTCCTCTATTTTTGTAATAATTTTATGATTGTACAAGTATCCAGGTAAGCCAGGAAACTGATCCACGCCATCACAACACTTGGAAAAGCTTGTGTAAGGTCAAAAGTTACTATCCAAGGCTAAACCGTCAAGTATTGACTAAAAATGATCCAAGGTCCTTTAGAAAGGGCCTTTTCACAGTCCATCTTATTTTGAAATTTAACGAGAAAGTATCCATTTTCAATATCATCATATGAAGAGTTGTTGAAGGGTTCCACAGATTATATAATTTATTTTGTAAAACCAAAAACCCAATATTACTGCTAAGCAGTTTTAAAATCACAGCATTTTCCATACCTTGAATGAGAATGTGATGAATCCTATCTAAGAATGTTATAGAAGGCACTCCATTTACGAATGATTTCTGAATATCTCCATCCAGAATTTCAAAATCTTCTTCTCTTTCTGATCCATTAGTGGCATCCTTCGATGATTGACCAACAAGTTTATCTCTTCAAGAGAAAGGCTACTTCAAAGCCAGATCGATTATCATGTCATTATTCAAATCCCCATATTCCTCTCTGAATCGAACCTTCTTAGGAATCAACTCTTTCACAATGGATTTTTTAGCACCAGTATTTTCATAGATAAAAGACATTTTTCCTTCTTATGCTTGACTTTTTTTGGATATAAATATTGAATCAGCTTATCAATGCTCAAATTTGCTCTTATTTATTTTATTTTATTATCATGTTGGTTAATTTTTATCTCATGGAGAATTTGTAAGGGTGGCATTAAGGGAGATTTTTTGTGGTTGTGTTAACATTAAATGCCTCTCGAGTTACAAAAAGGGAAAAAAATTCTTATAACTTCTGTTCCTTTTCTTCGACTGCTCTTTCCTTTTCTATCAACTTTCATTATACTTTCAAGGATTAAAAATTCACTTTCTTGGTTCACAATAGTTAGAGTAAAATGTGTAGCAAAGAAAAAGGTTGGAATCTCTCATTCTTCCTTGGAAATTTATAAAGACGAGGTAACAACTGTTCAGATCAATGAAATTGACAAGGATAACCTCCCTTATATTGATCAAGAGAGTAAATATATAGACCAAAGGACTCCTTAATGGGTTTTTTTACAAAATTGTTCATGCATTTTTACCATTTTGTCCTTCAGTTATTAGTATAAATAGAGGGTTGATTTCTTCATTTTTCACACTCAATAGAAACACAACTTTCTCTAAGAACATTTTTCTCCCCTGCTTTTTGTTTGCTATTTTTTTTAATAAAATTTGTCAATTTTCCCCAAATCACTTTTAGAGAAAATTATGTTTAGGAGTTTGAGTTTTAAGTGGGACTGACTATGACCCCTCCAAACTTTCCTAAGAATTGTTCCTATTGTGATTTCCTGAGAAGAGCAACACCAATTGAGTTCCATTTTCCATATTCGAGTGTACGAATATCAAAGGACTGTGTTAACCTTGAGAGACGACATCCACTACACGATTACACCAATCAGGGTGAATTCGTTTCTAAGACAATGGATTTACCATAGCACAGTAATTTCTAATTTTATATTTAATTATTTATTTTTCTCAGCCAGTCTAACAAATTTTTTTAGTAGATTATATTTCCAACACTTAATACAACAAGCTGATGAAGCATTAGGTGAAAAACAACTTGGAGATCAACCTAACAAGGCACATGTTTGAACAGATGCTTGAATTGAAATTCGAACAGATAAAAAAACAATTTGAGAAAAGTGAATTGTTGAGAAAGACTCCAGTTGATATGCTGAGGTAATAAGTGACATTAAGAAGACACCCTAGTAGGGGAAGCAACTTTTTGACAAAAGGGGATAGTATCATATGCTTTTGTTAGGGGGAGTTTGAGTTTGATGGGTTGTTACTTTTTTCGTTGCTAATGTTGACTAATTTTAAAGGAATAGTTAAACAGTTTTTGACTCTGTTATTTTCTTGCTGCTACTACTTTGAGGATATTTATTTATGCTGCCGTGTGATGGTGGATGGTACTGATTAGCTGATGAATTTGGTTGAAATGGTGCTAATTTGAGGGGGAGATGTGCTACTACATGGCTTCTATTGCTATACTATCTTTTATGCTTCCTTTGTTTTGTTGCTACTCTTCTTTTGATGGTTGTTGGTTTTATTCACTTTACTTTAAACTCTTTTTAGTGAGATATTGTTGATGTATTAAACATCTGTTATGAACTTTTATATAATTGGTTCCTTGGTATGTCATATGTGTTTTTGGCATAATGATAGGGGGCGTGTTTGTCATTTGCTTATGTTTTGTCAAAAAGCCAAATGAGGGATTGTTGAGACTAAAGCTGTATAATGTTGATACTTAGACAACATATTTACACAACTATCTAGACAGCCTTTCAAGATAGCTTAAGTGTTATTGGATGTCATCATTTTTTACTTAGACCTCCATAATTGTTTTCTCCATAAGCAAATGTATCCTAAGATGAGTTGTAACACCCCTATACCCGACACGATAATTGGATCAAGTATAGGAATGCTACATTATTTGTCAAAATAACATGCTTTGGCTTTTTGTTCAAAGTAAAATGAACACTTGTTAAATATTTTTAATTAATTGATAGATTAGGGATGAGCGAGATAATTTTCTTTTTAAAAATTCTTTGCATTTGAGATAGTATTCTAAACTTAAATGAGGGTTATTGTGAAAAACTACACATACAGCTGTGTCTTCAGGCCATATGGATCTCGGGAATTGTGTGGTTTCAAAAATATTTGCTTCCAATATTCACACAGTCGTGTCACGGCCCATGTCTGCTATACGGTCATGTGGTTGGCCATGTAACTTTTATAGCACCCCCTAACCCGTCTCCGTTGCCAGATTAGGGTTAAAGAGTATTACATTACAGTTCAGAACATTTGATTTCAAGCAGAACATTTATTTAATTTACATTATAACAACCATTTACATATTTCATTTATTGCGTAAAATACACTTACGGACCTTAAACCAATCCTATAGAGCCCTAAAAATAGTTTGGGAACATTCTAGTATCAATTTGAAACAAAACAGAAAATTTTGGAAAAACTTGAAAATTTTGGAAACAGGGGTCACATGATTGTTTGACGTAGCCCAGACCGTATACACATTCGAAGTCTGGACACATGACCATGTCCCAGCCTGTGTGTTCACCCATGTGGGTATTTGAAATAGATCCACTTGGGTGTGTCACAGGCCGTGTGCCAAACCGTGTGCGCATTCGATGTTGGGTCACACGACCGCATGCCAAACCGTATTACATACTATCTTAAGACACAAGGTCGTGTCGTAGACCGTGTGAAACCTACACCTAAAACAATAATGACACACGGTAGTATAGGGTGGCCGTGTGTGGTACACGGCCGTGTAACAGCCCGTGTCCCAAGCCATGTGGCATCCCATATCCCAGGCCGTGTGTTTCTCAAAATGACTCTAAAACAAGCCAAAGCATTAACCTTTTCTTGCATAACAAACCATTTCAATCATTTTCACTTAACCAAAACACTTTAAAACATACCAAAACCAACCAACTTAGGTTGCTAACCAATATGCCATCGATTGACACCACAATTCAACATATTAACTTGACTCAATTCAACTTTTCAAGTTCATTCATTAAGCTTAATTCCTATATATATCAAATAACCATTTTAAAGCATAACATTCAACCACATTTTACCTACTTTCATATGAGTATTCATAAATGTCACATACCATATTTTTACATTTTCATTTGCAATCTATCAACTAAGGATATTAAGACACATATAAGCTTGGCACAAACTCAAAACAAACCAAGTTATCAAATCAACGTTCAAGCCTTATTACATGCCAAAACACATATCTAAATGTCTATCCAATATACCCTCATTGGTACCACTATTTAACATCCAAATCTATTCAAATCCAATGCCATAAATTCAAACCTTAACCTTACATCACACGTGTACCATTTAACCAATTCATTCACACATCAATGAACCAAAAGCCATCTAAATCTCAAGGTTCACAAGTGACCAAAACATATACTTACATATTTACATTTATAAGCCAACATCAAGACATATGGGCAGAAAAACTTAAACCACATCACATTGATAAATAACATAAAAAATCCTATTACATGCCATTTATAACTGTTAGCCAAAACAACCAAAACTACCAATTTAATGAATGGATAGTGTGATTGTGCTCCTACACGATTCCAACCGATCGAGCTTTCCGATGATCTACAGGAAAAAAAAAAACTAGCGTAAGCAAATAATGCTTAGTAAGCTCATATAAATCTTAAACGTAATCTTATCGAATAGGCTCAATTTATGTAATTCATAAATAATTCCTTCGATATCCTTAAGAGATTATCCATTTCCTATTACAACATTAATCTCACAAGTCACGGAGTTCAATAATGAAATATCAAACATTCATTCATATCAAGGAACATATATTGGAAGCAAATCCATAAACATAACATTCATCACATCTCTAATACGTAACATCCATACCTTCAAAGCTTTTATGTTAAAACTTTCCATTCCATTTATTATAGTTTCATAACATTTTATATAATTAAGTTCATTCGTTTGAGTCTTTATTACCCGTTGAACCAAATGAAACAACGTCGGATACACATGAACTATGCTCACACAAAGTGTGCCTGTACATATAATTGAAACCTTTCTTGTAATACTCACACGAGCTGTGAAATGGGGTTGCTCATACAAGCTGTGGGTTAGGATGTTAAGTTACACTATGTTGCTCACATGAAATGTGGAGAATCCGCAACAAATGCAGGACCTCAACCTTCAGGAGGACATCCAAGACCAGCACCTAAAACCGTATAACCCCTAATGACATGTCATTTGTATCCTAGGTATTAACAAGGTTCAAATGGGACACATTACAACCTTTGATTCCTTTTTCGATATAACATTTCACATACATATTCTTGAAATTTACATTTTTTCACACTTCAACAATTGATCACTATAATCATTTAATCTCATTAAGCATATAACACATAATAATCATTTAAGATATAACTAACCTAATTATTCATTAAAATTTAAACAAATCTGTAAATAATGAATTAACCATTATACGAGCTTACCTCGACTACAATGGTTATAAAAGTAAAGTCGATGGTTAATCCAAAACTTTAGCTTTTCCTCGATTCAAACCTGATTGATTTGTTTCTTGATCTAGATAATAATTATTAAACCACTCGAATAACTTTATATAATTAATTCAACTTATAACCCTTACCAATAGGATATTTATGAATTTAACCCCAATATTTTACCTTTTACGCAATTTAGTCCCTAAACCCGAAACTTGCAATTTAACCACTTTTAATTTAGATTCATGCTAGCCAATTTCCCTTAGTCTTATAATAGCCCATATTTTTCCTTATTTCACACAATTTACATTTAATTTTACTATTTCAACAATTTAATTCCTAAACATTAAAATCATCAAAAATCACTTAACAAAATACTTATATTTAACTACCAACTTCAATAATCTATCAATTAAAATAAAAAACAAATCAAAATCATTAATGTTAAGTCCCTATAATTTTAACGATTTTAAGAATTGACCCCCGGGCTAGCTAGATTAAACTAAAACGACCACAAAAACATAAAAAAATAAAAATAAAAACGGGGATCAAAATCATACCATGCAAGCCAATAATGCTTGATCGAATGCCTCCTTCTTCTATGATGGTTTTTGGTTGTGAATCTTTTTTTTTGAATAAGATGACAACATTTGTTTTGGTTTTGTTTACGTTATTAATTTATTAAATTACCATTTTGTCCTTTAAAAACTAATTAAATTTCATGAAAATTGCTATCAAAACTGTCCAATTTAATGATAAATGGTACATTTTCAATTTAAGACTCCTTATTAATCATTCCCTAGCCATTTGACACCATTATCTAATAGTAACTTACTTTTTCAACTTTTACAATTTAGTCCTTTTCGCTTAATTAACTATTTAAATATTAAAATTTCTTAACCAAATTTTATATAACCCTAGTAATACTCCATAAATATTATTAAATGTTTACAGGCTAAGTTTATAGAAACGAGGTCTCGATACCTCATTTTCTAAAACCACTTAACTTTAGAGACATACCATTTAAACCTAATTATTCTTTCAATTAACAAAAATTATTTAATCAAATTTCCACTTAATTCTATATTTGACTCGTAAATATTAAATAATAATATTTATGGACTCACTCGTCAGATTTGTGGCCCCAAAACTATCGTTTCTGACATCACTAAAAAATGAGTTGTTATAACTTTCGAAAATTGTGTCCCTGTTTGAAAATTTAAGTTTTCTTTTTCAATTTTATAAATTTTACCTTTAAGTCTCTGCAAACAGGTTTCAAATGCAACCAAACCTATCATAATTAGGTTTGGTGAACCGATTCGATTCAAGAGACTCCATTGGAAAAGACTGCCTAAGTTGCGAGACGTAGATCGAATAAGGTTGGTAACTTTGTGGCAATGTACTTCATAAAACTTTGCCAAAACTGCGAAGTTCCACTTCGTAGATGGTGAGTTCTTGATGGAGGTAAGAACTTTATTAGATGGACCTTTCCACTAATAAGTCTGTCACTTGTGCTTTTGTGTCACTGTTGACGTAAGCATATTAGTTAGTGGGACACGTTTAAGTTATCTAGCATCTTAGTGGAGGTAACGTGTTCATAATTAAGACACCTGCAGAGCCTTGTAGGATGTGATTAACTAGTAGAAGCATGAGAGAATAAGTAATGATTAGAGTAAATCCTAAGTGGGATTTGGATGTGAGTTATCTATAAATAGGATAGTTTGACAGTGGAAAAAAGATTTTATTGTTTCAGATTCTCTACGAGAATTTGTTGTTATCGAAGAAAAATCATGAGAGTTCTTTTTTGTTAACGAAGTTGTTGTCTGTTAAGCTTAGAAGAGCTTCTGTGCTAATCATTTACTGGTAAATTCTTAAAGTTCTCTTTAAGTTTTACCAAATAAAAGGAAGCTAATGTAAGAGAGCTTTAATAGGATTTCTTTGAATACTTGATAGGAAGTATGTAATGCCCCTACCCATATTCATTGCCGGAATAGGGTACGAAGTATTACCGGAGTTTACGAATTAAAATTTTTTTAACTCAATATAACCCCTTTATAGATATCTAACCTTCCCTGAAATTTTAAACCAAAAACAATCCACATCAACCAATCCAATTCAACATATTTTCAAGATAAATTCATGCATATTTATAAAATAACGTCATCACATACCCAAAACCAGGTTTGTTAACCATACTAATGGCTAACTTTACATTCATTTCACGTTAACATTTACTTTATTAGCTTATACATGCCATTGATTTCCAAAATAAAGTTTCTTTATATACCGAAATCCTGAGGTTAATAGTGTGATGTGTCTCCGACCAAATCCGACCTCCGAGCTCTTAACACTACAAAACAGGGGAAAATGAAACAGAGTAAGAACTTTGTGCTTAGTAAGCTTATAACAAGAATTATACTTACCTAATATTTTCAATACAATACAATAAACATTCCTATATCCATTCAATGCATTATTACCCTAACATACTCAAACTCAAGATTCAAGTTAGTACAATAATTTCCATGTACCAATAATATATACTATGATTGATGAGCTCATCAATATCATAATTTCCATTTCCTTGTTATTTTTCCATATTTATCCCATTGAATTTATCAGAATTTTGATGGATTTTTCAGAGATACACTTTTAGTGTACAATTCTGGGTCCGTTAAATCATATTCATGTGCGCACATTTCCATTTCAGAGAGCACACTCCCGTGAACCTCAACCTTGCAGCAGGATTACCAGTCCAAGCTAAATCCAGAATGACAATTGCTCTAATGAGCTTGGATCCAATTACAGTCCAAAGCTAAATTCAGACCCTAATTCGGATTACCCGTCTGGGCTAAATCCATTTTATACATATTCTTCAGGAGGGCTATATCAGGATAGGATCACCCGTCCGGGCTAGATCCTTTTTACCGTCAATTCCTTTTCAGAGATCCATCAAATTTTCCTTTCATTCAACCGGAATTTCTTCCTCTTTTATCAAATATGTCAATGTTTCATAAAATTTCATATAATGAACATTCAAATCATATTCACATAAATAACATACATTTCAAGCATTTAAGAATCTAATTCAAGTTACACGAACTTACCTTGATACTTGTTTGTAAACAAAAAAAATCTACTAATCTCGAACTTTTTCCTTTCCTCGATCTAGCTTCAGATTTGAATCTTCGGATCTAAATAAATAAATTTAATTATCAATTTAATACATTTCATGTTCATATGCAACATTCTCTATAATTCAACTATTATTATTTATAGTTTATTCAAAGCTGTCTATTTGAGTCATAGTCACTAAATTATTTATAAATCGAGCTACGGAACTCAAAATTAAGATCAATTAATTTTCCTTGAAACTGACTCATATATCTTATTACCATAAAATTTTCAGAATTTTTGGTTTAGCCAATAAGTACAGTTTATTCTTTAAAGTCACCCCTATTCTGCTGTCTGATAGTTCTGACTCTTCTTCACTAAAAATTAATTATCTCTTCATAAAGGATTCAAATGATATTCTTGTTTGTTTATATTAAAAATAGACTCATTCAGGATTCTATACATATAAATTTAAGCCCATAATTATTTGTATTAAATATTTTATGATTTTTCAAAGTCAGAACAGGGGAACCCGAATTCATTCTGACATTGTCTCACAAAATTCATTATATCTCAAAATTTACAAATCCATTGCTTACACTATTTCTTCTATGAGAAACTAGACTCAATAAGATTTAATTCCATATTTTTTTTCATATTCTAATTCAATTTCTAAAATTTATGGTGATTTTTCAAAGTTAGTCTACTGCTGCTGTCCAAACTATTTTTGTGCAAGCTGTTTATTACCATTTTTCCCTTAAGCTTTTAATAAATGATAATTTCGTCCCTACTCAATTAGCCTCTCAATTGAGCTGATTTTTCTCAATTAACATTTTATTCTATCACCTTAAACTAGTTTAAAACCTTTAGGAATCAGAATTTCAGCAATAGACTTTAATTCCAAGCATTTTCACAATTAGGTCCTAAAAATCAATTTCTGTTGAAATTACCTAATAAAATCATCTCATAAACAAATTAAAGCTTTAATTTCATTCTATTTCATCATAAAATTACAGCACTCAACCATGGTGACTTTCAATTTCATCCATGAAATCAAAAACTAATGAATTTAATAGTAGGACCTAGTTGTAAAAGTCTTAGAAACACAAAAATTACAAGAAAAAGGCAAGGATTAACTTACTTGGTGCAAAAATTATGGAATACCAGCTTAGAGAACCCTCCTATGGAGTTTTTAGCTGCTGGAATTGAAGAAAAATGAAGAGAAATCTAGATATTTCCTATTTAGTGCTAACTTTATTTAGTTAATTTTGCAATATTCCAAATTTTCCCTTAATTTATCAATTTTCCTGCTGATTTCATGCCCTTGCCGTCCAGCCCAAATAAATTTTGGGTCTAATTTCCTTTTAAATCCTTTCTCATTTGACTCTTAAGCTATTTAATCATTTTAGCAACTTTTAAACCTATTACAATTTAGTCCTTTTCATTTAATTGACTACCCAAACATTAAAATTTCCTAACGAAATTTTAATACCACATTACTAACATTTCATAAATATTTATAAAATTATTTTCGACTCAGTTTTACGAGATAGAGGTCTAGATACCTTGTTTTTACCCAATTTCTTCAATAATTTCTTTTTCTAACTAACCACTAAATCGGTAAAATTTTTCTATCAATATTTTCAAACGATTTTCCTATCATATCAATTTTCATGCCAAAATATTGAAATAAATTTCTCTTTAAATCAGATTTGTGGTTACGAAACCACTATTCTGATAACTTTGAATTTAGGCCATTACAAAGTAAGCTTCTTGATAAGTCATAATTTATACATATTTTTACCCTATGCTTAGCACATTTTTGGATGAATTATCATTGGATTTGTGGAATTTGATGCTCATAATCCTTTAATTTCATATTTTATACTTAAGTGAGCATAGGAGAGTAAAAATAGCGAGAATCGGGCCAAAAATGGAGAAAATAGGCCAACATGAGAAATTGACACTGCCTGGACTTCCGTACACGGGTAGACCACACGCCCGTGGCTATTCAACAGACTCTAACACGATTTGAAGCACTTGCACATGGGCATGTCACACGGGCGTGTCTCTGTCGGGCCCCAATCTAGTTTTAATCGAGAAAAGGCACTTTGGAGGATTCTTAGACATTATAAAGCCTATATTAACACCCTAGAGGAGGCATTTAAAGGACACACAGAGGAGGAAGTAAGGAATTACTCGAAGAAAGCCGATTGATCCATCTCAGAAGCCGGATTCTTCTTCAAGACTGGAGATCTCCATTCAATTTCTTTCAGGAGTTTTTAGGTTTTCTTTATGTTTTGTTATCATTATTCTTCTGATATGTTTTCCTTTACATATATGAACTAAATCCCTTAAATACCTAAGGGGGATGAAACCTAAGACGGATCTTGTTATTATTTTCTGAATTATATGATAAATACTTGATTTGTTCTTGATTATGTATTCTTAATTCTTGCTTATTCAGAGGAGCAAAAGTTCCTGTCTAAGAGTAGATCAAGCATAATTAAGCAAAGTTGATTGCACCCCTAGACATAGGGCGACATAAATCTACCGGATTAGGGTCAAACCTAATAAGGGAATCCATAGATCGAGTTAATGCAACACTAGGGGTTTTAATTAGAAAAATATTTCAATTAATCAACCTAGGGTTAGACGTTATTAGTTTCGAGAGAGATAATAATATAACTTAGGGATTTCTGCGGATCAAGTCAAGTGAATAAATCGTCTGATTTAGAGTCAACTAACAAGTGAAGTCTAGGTGGATTTTCCCTTGGGTATTGTCCAAACTAATCAGTTTTTCCCGAAAATATTCCCCCAATTTTTTTCCCGTGCATTCTTAGTTTAGTTATACTAATGTTCCTGTGGTTTTGACATTCCGGTCTTGCTATAAGCTATACTAATGTCCGATAGGTGCGCTTGCCTTCATCGTGAAAATAGTTAGCTTTCAAGTACAACCAATCATAAATATAAAACTTATCACGAGAAATACACACCAAGTTTTTGGTGTCGTTGCCGGGGAACTAAGATATTAGGAACACTTAATTTTTATTACTTTAGCCATTTATTCTATTGCAATTTAAATTTTATTTTGATTTTTGTTACTAAATTTTCTTTTTCCTTCTGACAGGTTTTTATAGTTTATGACTAGAAGAAACCTATCGGGACCATTACTTTTTGATAGTGAGATCGACCGCACAGCTCGCAGAAATCGAAGAGAATAAGGCGAAGCCTATGATACATAGAGAAAGAGCAAGAGGATGATATTTCCACCACAACCGAGGAGATGGCTGAAAATCAGGAAAACCCGCTACCTCCTGCAATTGCTGTTGATCCAGTAAATTAGAATCCTGCTCCGCGCACAATGTATAATTATACTAAACCTATTTTAACAGGAACTAAATCGAGTATAGTTCGACCTGCTGTTGCTTTAAATAATTTTGAACTGAAACATAACACAATTCAAATGATACAACAGTTTGTTCAGTTTGATGGTTTGCAGGATGAGGATCCAAACACCAATTTGGTGAATTTTCTAGAATTCTGTGACACTTTTAAGATCAATGGCGTTTCTGATGATGCCAGTCGCCTTCGGTTATTGCCTTTTTCATTAAAGAACAAGGCTAAACAGTGGTTGAACTTGTTACCACGAGGGTCAATCACTACTTGGGAACAAATGACCAAAAAATTTTTACTTAAATATTCCGTCGGCTAAAATGGCTAAGTTGAGGAACGATATCTCTTCTTTTCTGCAGATGGATCTAGAAACACTTTATGATGCATGGGAGAGATACAAGGACCTATTGAGAAGGTGCTTTCACCATGGGCTACCCTTATGGTTGCAGGTTCAAACATTTTACAACGGTGTGAACCCCTCAACAAGGAAACTTATCGACGCAGCCGCCGTGGAACTCTGAATAACAAAACACCTGAAGAGGCTTACGAATTTATTGAAGAGACGTCACTGAATAACTATCAGTGGCAAATCATGAGAACAAAATCGACAAAAGAAGTCGGTGTTTTCAACCTCGATGCGGTTACTATGCTGTCTAACCAGGTAGAACTTTTAAATAAAAAATTGACAGTTCGTGTGGTTCTACTCAGGTACATCCAGTGATGAGATGCGATTCAAATGGAGGAGGAGTACACACAGAATATCAATCCTTCAACCCCAACACCGAGGAGGAACAAGTTCAATATATGGGTAACAATAATTCCAGACCTCAAAATAACCCATACAATAATACTTATAATGCAGGTTGGAGGAACCATCCCAATTTCTCGTGGGGTGGTCAAGGAAATCAAAGGCCACAACATCCTCCGGGTTTTCAACAACTATCTTACCAACAGGAAAAGAAGCCGAACCTTGAGAAGATGCTAACGAAGTTTATCTCGGTGTCAGAAACTCATTTTCAAAATACCGAAATAGCACTTAAGAATCAACAAGCGTCGATCCAAGGGTTTGAAACTCAGATAGGACAGCTCACTAAATTAATTTCTAAACGACCACAAGGTAGCCTACCGAGTAACACTGAATCTAACCCAAGGAAACAACTCAATGCGATTACCATTCAAGATAAGGAAGGGTTAGTTGAACCTGAACCAGAACCGAGGCAAGAAATTGTGGTAAATAAAGGTAAATGTGAGGTAGACCACAGTGAGCGAAAATTGGTAAGTAGAGAGTACAAACCTCGTGTGCCATACCCTAGTGCGACAAGGAAAGACCACACGGACGAACAATTCGGTAAATTCCTTAAATTATTAAAGAAATTACACATTAACTTACCATTTATTGAAACTCTTTTGTAGATGCCAAACGCAGTTAAACTCTTAAAGGAGCTTTTAGTAAATAAGTAGAAGTTAGATGAGGCATCGTATGTAGAGTTGAACGCAATTTTCTCAGCCATTCTACAGAATAAGCTACCCAAAAAATTGAAAGATTTAGGGAGTTTTACGATTCCTTATTTAATTGGTAGTTTAAACGTTAACAATGCTTTGGCTAATATAGGGGCTAGCATTAATGTCATGCCCTATAATATGTTTAAACAACTAGGTCTTCGAAAACCCAAACAAACTAGGATGAGCATTCAATTGGCAGATAAGACAATCAGATTTCCTAGGGGTATTATTGAAGATGTACTTATCAAAATTGATAAATTTATATTCCCAATTGATTTTTGTTGTTCTAGACATAGAAGAGGATAGTGATGTGCCTTTAGTTTTAGGAAAACCCTTTTTAGCAACTGCTAGAACTATTATCGATGTTGGTACAGGTGAACTCACACTTCGTGTGGGTGATGAAACAATCACTCTTCAAGCTCGTAATTCGAGTAACAAATCGAATATTGAGGGTGGTTGTATAAATCGTGTTACTAATACTGATCATGTGGTACAACCTTCTTTATAGGAAACACGTTCGACAAGCATAAATGAGCCTTGTTTAAGTAACAACAAAGAACCATCTATGAAGAACGAAGGCTACAGATCGAAGAACTAGATGAATGGCAGAAACAGAACCCAAGAACACACGATAAACCAAAACCACACCATGACAGACTCAATGTTTCACCAAATCAACTTAAGGTTGGAGACCAAGTACTATTAGATGCAGCAGACCCTTGCATTACCACGTCTGAACCCAATGAAGCAATCCCTTTTACGGTACTTAACATTTTCCCATACGATACAATCAAGGTAACCCATTTCAAATTTGGCACGTTTAAGGTAAATAGTACTCGTCTAAAACCTTATTTTGATAAAATTGATAGCAGGAATGAGGAGTGTACACTCCTCGGACCACCATAAACACGCATCAGAGAGGTAAGTTGAGTTTAGACTCTAAATAAGCGCTTCTCGAGAGGCAACCTGAGCACTAACAGTGTTGATTTCTTTACATTTTTATTTTTAACATCTAAATCATTAACTGAGTCCTTAAACACAAGTTTTCCAAATCCACACGGCCAGGCACACGGGCGTGCCTTTTGCAGTGTGCATACCACGGGAGGTGACATGGCGGTGCGATACGGCTGTGTGAGAACAGAGCAAAATTTTCCCCCAACACGGGATTTGATACATTGCCACGGGCGTGCGAGCTGGCCGTGGACAATTCTGTCAAATCAACACGGGCGTGTGACATGTCCGTGTCTATAAACCGTGGTCGAAACTGCCAAATTAACACGGGCGTGCGACACGCCAGGGTCCACCAGCAATGGTTGATGCTGTCAAAATAACACGGACGTGCGCATATATACACAGGCATGGAAGAAGCGAACGAAGCAGGACACGGCCGTAAGACATGGCTGTGTGCACCAACACACCCAAAGAACACGGGCTTGGGCCAAATTTTAGACGCGCCCAAATTTGAAAATCACGAAACACAGGCTGAAATCTATATAAACCCCCTATTCATCATCCTCTTCCCCGAAACCCTAACCCTAGCTGTCGAAATCTCTTCCCTCCCAACGACCGGCCACTCTTAAACTCTCCACTCTTCTTTCATTTTCTCCCCTCTCTTTCCCCTTTCCCCTTTTCTCACCCTTGCAAGAATCACACGACCTCAATACCCACGCCCGTGGCCGTCACTCCATCGGCCACCGATCCTCCACTAACAGTTTTCTCATCCCTTTTACTTTCTTTTGATGCTTACTATCATGTTAATCTTAATTTTTACCTTATTATTTACATTTTGCTACTAGTTGCTTATCATATCATCCTCATTCTTAGGATTTATTCCATGTATTTTATACCACTTTCTTACCATTATTAGCTACTTTAATCTTTTTCATATTGAATCTAGTCATGCTATAACTATACCATTTGCCATGACATCTCTCCCATCAAGTTTGATTGCTTTTGGTTGATTCTTGTTAGTGTTAGTAGTTTTTGGTTGACTTTTTTAGTTTCATTCATGGTTAATTTCTTGTCAAAATTGTTAGTATATGTTATCTTTTCTATTCATTAGGATATAATAGTAGTTCTTCTTGCAGGTATATCATGTCAAATATATGAGGCAAGAAGACTGTCGTGCCCTCCTTGAAGAAGCGCAAAGGAGCAGTATCCTTCACGGGTCCTACCACTGAAATCTGGCACCCATTCTTACAGTTTCCCCTGGGACCTCAGGAGTAACTTTTTTAGAAACTACGGGCCCGACCCCTAAGTGTGCGTCGTTGCATTGATTCGGTCACACTCGAGCAGATCTAACTCGCTGACGCTATCCGGGCCCTCCTGATTACTGACCCTTGGGGGCTTTTCATCGAGATCATCGAGTTGACGTACCTCGAGCTCATACTCAAACTCTGTTTGACCTTCCACCTTCAAGTTGTTATGAAAGAGTTCGATGATCCTGGAACGGTCCAGTTCTATCTCGGCGGTTTAGTTCACCAACTTAGTGTGCCTGAGTTTGGAGTCGCACTGGGACTATATACAGAGGAGTTCATGGATGACGACGACTTCGACAACCTCCATCGCCATATCCACTACTCTCCTTCGAACTACTGGAAGGCCCTAGTCCCTGCTTCGGCCACTTATGACCCCAGCCTCTCCAAGGCATCGGCTTTCGCCCCATCCTTGAGAAATTTACATGCCATCCTAGCCCACACCCTGATAGGGCAGAGAAAGAGCACCGGCATTTTCAACACCAACGACGCCTACTTTTTATGGAGCATGGTCCATGGGCACGTATTCGACCTCGCCTATTTTATTGCCTTTGCCATTCGCGATCAGACAGAGCAGCAGAGAAATAGAGTCATTTCCATAGGTCCCTCTGTGACTCACCTGGCATGATACTTCGGTCTCTTCAACACTGCAATGCAAGCATCCTCCCTCATTCTTATTGGTCAGTCCCCATAGAGCATATCGAGTATGCTGTATATGAGGATGATCGAGCGACAACGTAGATTTGATCCTCCTCAGTGCTGCCTAGTCCAGTCAGTCGAGCAGGAGGACCCAGAGGACATTACTGATGATGTCCCTCCACCTCACGAGTATCCACCCTCTCAGCCACCACTTAGTCATCGTCTAGTTAATGCGGCGGCTTCACTTTCTGACATCTTTGAGCATCTTACTCGATTCGAGCAGTAATATTTTCAATGCTTTGATCACATTGATGTGACTTTACATCAGATTTGTCAGCACCTTCACATCTCATCGCCACCCCCACCTCGCGAATCATTTGGCAATGAAGATTTTTTAAGACTTTTTATTTATTATCTATTACTTTTTATCTTTATTTATCTTTTTAAAGTACTTTTTATTTTATTTCCCTTTAATACTATTTCATTTTTAAGTTTTACAATTTATATCAAGCAATTTATGTTTTTGGCCACTTCTTTACGACTAATCCTGCTACTTTATATTTCTTAAAAAGTTATTGATTCTATCGCAATTATAAAGAGCTCCAAAGCTCACTATTACTTAAGAACTTGCAACTCCACTAGAAAAGGTCCTCCACGGCTGCCATGTCTTGCCCGACCACCACAATAACCTATTCGCTGGACACTGTGATTGTGGAACCCAACCTCTACCACCACCGGAGTATCCTCTTCCATTTTCCATAACTCCTATTCAAGGATTCCATTTAACATTTAGGAAGTTTCACTTCTCTCCCTCTCTCTTTTGATATTATCTTTATATTACTATTATATATCCTTGTACATTGAGGGCAATGTACATCTTAAGTGTGGGGGGTTATCTATATCATTATTAGAAAAATCCCTGAATTTTGTCTTATTCTGTGAATCACTCATATCATTATTAGAATGAATTTTGATCAATTTATGATTTTTATTGATATGTCTTGAATTAAAACATAAGCATTTATACATTCATTGTTTAAACTTTAAGGAATTAGAAAATCAAGCATGATAAATTGATTTTTGAGAATTAAAAATTTTAGGTTGTTTTCCCAAGTTTAGTTATTATCTTGAGTTGAAATTCACAGGTTTAGCATCAAAACACCATAATTTTTGTGAGATCTTGAGCCTTTAGAACATCTATTATTTCGTTCATGCTTACTTTTATTATTGCCATGAGTTCGTCAATATTGATTTGTTATTCTAGAACTTGCTTAGATTATGCATGGCAAGACCACACCATTGATTTGATATGTCGAACTGATAAAGGCAGTTAGGTTTAACCCACTTACTCCATAAAAGCCTACCTTCATAATTAACCCCTAGTGAACCCCCTTGAGCCTAACAAACTGTTCATTGATTTACCCTCAATATTAACCCATGACCCATTATTGTTGAAATCCCCTCAATTAATTTGATTCTTATTTTTATCGAGATTTGAATTGAAAAAATCGCTTAGCTATGTTTTATTTTTGATAATTAGCAATGTTCTATATTATTTTGATTTGCTCTAAAAAAAAATTGTAATGCTCAGATTAAAACAATGTTATCCATGAAGAAAAGTTCAATTAGGAATGTAATTTGTCGGTTGTATTATTTTTCTAGTTTGGTAATTTTTTAAGTCAATCTCGATTCTAACTTTCTCTTTTAACTTGTGACCACACCCCCTAACTAAAGCCACGTTACAACCCTCTAAAGACCTTTTGATTGATGTATCATCTCAATATATAGTGGTGGAGATTTGATTTTCACGCAAGCCTATGGTAATAACTTTTCATATTGACTAATGAGTGCTTAATTTGTTATCCTTAAACACCTCGAGTGATTTGAGTGAATCTTTAGTGAGGAAAGTGAATTCTGTGATATTTTAAATCAAAGGTGATTACTTAGATGAGGGGAGACATCTATGTTTTCATGATAAAATGTTCAACTTGGAATGTTTGAAACTTTGATGTTCTTCTAGTTGAATTCTCAGTGTATGCTTACTTATGGTTTATTTTGAGATATTATTGATGGAAATTATAAGTTGAGAAAAATGAATTCTTAATTGTGAGTTGAGGATTTTGCTTGAGGACAAGCAAACGCTTAAGTGTGGGGGTATTTGATAAGTCATAATTTATACATATTTTTACCCCATACTTAGCACATTTTTGGATGAATTATAATTGGATTTGTGGAATTTGATGATTCTAATCCTTTAATTTCATGTTTTATACTTAGGTGAGCATAGGAGAGTAAAAAGAGCAAGAATTGGGCCGAAAACGGAGAAAATGGGCCAACATGAGAAATAAACACGGCCTGGACTTCCGTACACAGGTAGACCACACGCCCGTGGCTATTCAACAGACTCTAACATGAGTTGAAGCACTTACACACTGGCGTGTTACACGGATGTGTCTCTATGGGGCCCAAGTCTAGTTCTAATTGGAAAAGGGCACTTTGAAGGATTCTTAGACATTATAAAGCCTATATTAACACCCCAGAGGAGGCATTTAAAGGACACACAGAGGAGGAAGCAAGGAATTACTCGAAGAAAGCCGATTGATCCATCTCAAAAGCTGGATTCTTCTTCAATACTGAAGATCTCCCTTCAATTTCTTTCAGGAGTTTTTGGGTTTTCTTTGTGTTTTGTTATCATTATTCTTTTGAGATGTTTTCCTTTACAAATATGAACTAAATCCCCTAAATACCTAAGGGGGATGAAACCTAAAACGGATCTTGTTATTATTTTCTAAATTATATGATAAATACTTAATTTGTTCTTGATTATGTGTTCTTAATTCTTGCTTTAATATTCCAGGATATTGATTCAAGTGTTGATGTGCTTATTCAAAGGAGCAAAAGTCCCTGTCTAAAAGTAGATCAAGCATAATTAAGCAGAGTTGATTGCACCCTTAGACGTAGGGTGACATAAATCTACCGGATTAGGGTCAAACCTAGTTAGGGAATCCATAGATCGAGTTAATGCAACACTAGGGGTTTTAATTAGAAAGATATTTCAATTAATCAACCTAGGTTTAGACGTTTTTAGTCTCGAGAGAGATAATAATATAACTTAGGGATTTCTATGGATTAAGTCAAGTGAATAAATCGTCTAATTCATAGTCAAATAACAAGTGAAGTCTAGGTGGATTTTCCCTTGGGTATTGTCCAAATAAATCAGTTTTTCCCAAAAGTATTCCCCCAATTTTCTTCCTGTGCATTCTTAGTTCAGTTAATTAATTTAGATAAAACAAACCCCTTTATTTTTAGGCTAGATAATAAAAAGAGAGTTAATACTAGTTATACTAATGTTCCTATGGCTTCGACATTCTGATCTTGCTATAAGCTATACTACTGTTCGATAGGTGCGCTTGCTTTCATCGTGATAATAGTTAGTTTTCAAGTACGACCAATCATAAATATAAAACTTATCCCGAGAAATACACATCACTTCTACCTAGAAACTATTTGCATGTCTATAGATTCTTGAAATTTCATCAATTTTTGGTTATTTTTTATGATTAAAGAGGTCGTTTTATTGTTTTAGCAAAAGAAATAGGAGAATGACCTAATAATAAAAGGAACGAACCAGTAGAGTAAGCAAAGCCTATATATTGTAGCAAAGAAAAAAATAGAGAAGGAAGATGTCGATAAATTCATTGAATGTTGAAGGGTAGGAAATAGAAAGTAATACCTCTCCACTAGTGAACATCACTACACCTTCTACAAGCCAAGGAGTTATGGGAACAGAGTTTTTGGAGGCCGTGATGGAAATGATGGGATATGTTATGGGACAGTGGTTTGACCATTACATGTGAGCTATCCCAACCTCGTCTTATAGACGTCATGACGAGTTGGTGAGACCCAGGGAAACTGTGAGGACAGTAGAGGTTGTATGACCAGCAAACCCTTCACCTCCAGCCTCAACTATAGTGGTATCTAAAAGAGAGCTTATGGAAATCATTCATAAACGTGGTGCCAAAGAGTTTTAAGGCAGTAAAGAGAATGATCTAGTTATGGTAGAAAAGTGGCTTTCTAAAGTCTGTCGGGTAGTTGAAGAGCTGTAGTGCTCCCTAGCCGAGAGTTTGATATGCACCATCTCTCTATTTGAGGATGAGGTGTATTAGTGGTGGACCATGGTATCCAGCATGATCCCAAGAAAGCAGGTGAATTAGGATTTTTTCCTAAAGAAGGTTAGGAAAAAGTTCATTAATAGACTCTTCACTGAAAAAATGAAGAAAAAATTTTTGGAGCTAAAAAAAAGGGAAGAATAATAATGTTTGAGTATGAGAAGGAGTTTATCAGGTTAAGAAAGTATGCTAAGGACCTGGTCCCAAATGAAAAGAGTTTGTGTGTTAGGTTTGAAGAAGGTTTAAATGAGGAATTGAGGGTATTACTGCTTGCCCTCAAGATCAGAGATTTCGTTGCCTTATATACAAAGGCTCAAAGGATTGAAACAATCATTCAAGAAAGAAATAAGGTCAGGAAAAGAGAAAGAAACAAGCGTGGAGCTTTCAGCGTAATGTCTAATGTTGGGTTCAAGAGACCCAAAAATGTAAAAAGACATTCTGCTACCTCAGCATGGGAGTAAAAAAGTATGGGTTTCCACCAAAAGTGGAGTGTATGCCAAGCGACTTTTATGGCCAGCACTGGAGGAACCCAGATAATGAATATTCTTGTGTGTAATAGTTGCGGTAAGAACCATACTAGTGTATGCTAGAGGGCCACTATGAGATGTAATAATTATAGGGCCCGGGATCATTACAAGAAGGATTTTCCCATAAGAGGAGTAAATACTGAACAATTTGTTCAAGTAGGTAGGGAATCCCAACCTAAAAATTGGAATGGTGTCGAAGTCAAGATCAATTTAGAGAGCCCTGATAAGAAATCCAGTTATGTTTTAGCTCAAAATCTTCAACAAAGGTATATGTCATGCAGGAAAAAGAGGATGTCGAAGCCCATGACGTCATTATGGGTAGATTCTCTTTATTTGAAACCTGTATATGTGCATTAATAGACACTAGGTTTACTCATTATTACATTTTTGATAAGTTTGTGGTTGAGAGAAGTCTTAGAGTTGTCCCTAGTAAGGTCAGAATGATAGTCATAAATCCTTTAGGCTAGAGTATTATAATGAATAGAGTGGTAAAAGATTGTTCATTGAGTTTTGGCGGACATGCTTTCTTGGCGGATTTAATGCTTCTAAGTATTCATGAGTTTGATGATATTTTGGGTTTGGATTGGCTAACAAGACATAACGTAATGGTCGAGTACAAGTCTAGAGGGGTATTGTTAGTATCCGTCGATGGCAATAAGGTATTTGTCTCAAGTGTAGAACATGATATGAGAAATAGTTTAGTTTGTTTGAGCACAAAAAAAAAAAAGATTGTTAATGGTGAAGATTCTTACTTAGCATATATCCAGGATTCTAAGATGGTGAGGGAAGACTTTGGACGGGTACCATTTGTGAATGGATTTTCGGATGTCTTTCCAAAGGAATCACCAAGGATTCTGCCAAACAGAGATGTGGAGTTCTCTATTGATGTAACAACAGGGATTGCCCCCATATCAGGTACGCTGTACATAATGGCTCTAGTAGAACTGAAAGAGTTGAAAACTCATTTGCAAGAACTATTGGATAAGAGTTTCATCTGACCAAGTGTATCGCCTTGGGGTGTACCAATACTGTTTGTAAAAAGAAGGATGGGACCTTCTATTTGTGTATTGATTACAGGCAGTTGATTAAGGTGACTATTAAGAACAAGTATTCATTGTCCTGAATTGAAGACTTGTTCGATTAGCTAAGTGGAGATAGGGTTCTCAAATATTGATATGAGCTCAGGGTATTATCAGGTGAAGATAAAAGGGGATGATATTTTTAAAACTGCATTCTACACGTGCTATGGTCATTATGAATTTTTAGTGATGCCTTCCGGCCTAACTAATGTGCCAACAGTATTTATGGATCTAATTAATAGAGTATTTCAGCCCTACCTTAATTGTTGCATTGTTGTCTTCATTGATGACTTTTTTCTATACTCAAAGAGTGAGGTGGAGCACAAGGAACACTTGTAGATAGTTTTAAATTTCTCCGAGAGAACAAACTGTACGATAAATTTAGCAACTGTGAATTTTTGCTGAAGGAGATTCACTTCTTAGGCCATGTTATCTTCGCGAAGGGAATCAAGGTAGATCTTGAAAAGATTTGGGCTCTTTTCAAATGGAATTCACCAAAGAGCATTATAGAGGTACGCAATTTCCTTGGTCTTACAGGATATTATAAGAGGTTTGTAAAGGGGTTCTTAATAATTGCAACGCCTTTGACGCGATTATTGAAGAAAGATGAGAAGTTTCACTAGTCTGAAGAATGTCAGCATAGTTTTAATGAGCTAAAGAACACGGTGACTGAAGCCCCAGTGTTGAGTAAGCCAGAATCAAGGGTAGAATATAGCGTGTTCACTGACACATCTTTGAACGGGTGAGCATGTGTGCTTATGCAGAGGGGAAAGGTGATTGTTTATGCATCACACTAGCTTAAACCTCATAAGAATAATTACCCAACTCATTATCTGGAACTGGACATAGTGGTGTTTGCTTTAAAGATTTGGAGACACTATCTCTCTAGAGAAAAGTGTCATATATTTTCAGATCATAAGAGCTTGAAGTATTTGTTCATTCAGAAGGAGTTGAACCTACACCAATTAAGATGGATCGAGTTGTTAAAATATTATGACTTGACCATCAAATACTATCCAACCAAGGCTAATGTGGTGGTTGACGCATTGTGTAGGAAAATCGTATCAACTCTAGCTTCTCTGAAAGTAAGTGTGTTTAGCTAATGATGGGTCAATTCTCGTTAAATTAAAGGCGCGACAAGTTTTCATTTCTCAGATATTGGAGCCGCAACATAAGGATGCGAGATGCAATGAAATCAGGGAACGCATAAAGTTTGACGGTGCTAAGAATTTTAGCTTGGGAAATGAAGGAAAGCTATGCTTGATGGGAAGACTATATGTTCCCAATGAAAAAGGTATAAGGCAAGATATCATGAAGTAAGCTCACCAATGACCCTACTCACTCCATATAGGAAGTGTAAAAATGTATCGAGATTTGAAGACTTGTTTTGGTGGCCAGGAATGAAGAGAGAAATATCAGAATTTGTGATGAAATGCTTAATCATCCAAAAGGTCAAGGCTAAACATCAGGTTCTTTTGAATAAGTTTTGTTCATTAGAGGTCCTAGAATGAAAATGAGATAGGATTATGGTGGATTTTTTTTTAGGCTTACCCCTCAATTCATCCAAGAAGAATTTTATTTGAGAGATCGTGGATCGATTAATTCGACACACTTTGTGGTCGTGCATATGAACTACTCATTGGAGAAGCTGGCAAATTTGTACATGTCAAAAATAGTTCACTTGCACGGTATACTTTCATCAATTGTGTTTGACCGTGACTCTGGATTCACATCTAGGTTTTGAAAGTAGTTGTAGACATCTCTAGGAACCAAGCTTCGGTTCAACATCGCCTTCCATCCATAAACTTATAAGCAATCAGAAAGGCTGATCCAAGTGTTGGAAGATATGTTCAGAAGTTGCATGATCGATTTTGGGTTGAACTGGGAAAAATAACTACCTCTTGTAGAGTTTGCATATAACAATAGTTATCACGCCAGTTTAGGCAAGTCACCTTTTGAGGTATTGTATGGTAGAAAGTGTCGATCACCGATATGCTGGATAGAGCTTAGTAAGAAAAAGCTAGTTAACCCAAACCTAGTCCGTGAAAAAGAAGAAAAGTAATGGTTATCAAGAACCACTTAAAGGTTACCCAAGACTGCCAAAAAACATACACAGACAGAATAAAAAAAGATGTATCTTATGAAGTTGGTAACAAAATATTTCTTAAGGTCTCATTTTGGAAGAAGATCATTAGCTTTGGGTTAAAGGGGAAACTTAGCCTAAGATTTATCAGACCTAATGAAGTTTTGGAGCACATAGATCTTACGAGGAAAAACCTATATGTATCTTGGATAAAGAAATCAAGACGCTCAGGAAAAAAAAGAAATTCTATTAGTTAAAGTGTTGTGGTAAAACGACAAAGTTAAAGAGACCACATAGGAAAGAGAAAGCTCAATGAGAGAGCAATATCCACATCTCTTTGTAGTTACGAAATTTCGAGGACGAAATTTTTATAAGGGAGAGGAAGTTGTCACACCTAGGTTTGACGAACAGGTTCAGTTCAAGAGACTATGCCGGCGAAGATCTCCTAAGTTGCGAGACTTGGAATGGATAAGGTTGGTAACTTTATGGCGAAGTATTTTGTAAAAATTTTTCAAAATTGCGGAGTTCCATTCCGCAGATGGCAATTTATTGATGAAGGTGAGAACTTTATTAGGTGGGCCTTTCCGCTAATAAGTCTGTCGCATGTTTTTGTCTCTCTGCTGACGTAAGCATAGTTGTAAGTGGGACTTGTTTAAGTTATCCAGCATCCTAGTGGAGGTAACGTGTCAGTAATTAGACTTTTTTGTTATTAAAGAATAACCATAAGAGTTCTTCGTTGTTAATGAAGGTGTTGTTTGTTAAACTTAGGAAAGGTTCTGTGTTAGTCGTTTTCTATTAGATTCTTAAACATTTCTTTAAGTTTTACGAAATAGACGAAAGTTAATGTAAAAGAGGTTCAATAGGATTTCTTTGAATAATGGATAGAAACGAAACTTCTACCGAGAAACTATTTGCATGTCTATATATTCTTGACATTTTATAAAGTTTTGATTTTTTTTTATGATTAAAGAGGTCATTTTATTTTTTTAGCCAAAGAAACGGGAGAAGTACCCAATAATAAATTAAAGGAACCAGTAGAGTAGACAAAGCCCTGAGTAAAGTATTCTGATAAGTTCCTTTGTATTTAGAGTCTATATATTTGCTTTATTTTGGTTAATGATTATCATTTTATCGCCAAGTAAATGGCTTTATCCTTTGTCTTTGGGTTCGTTTCTATGAAAATATAACACCCCTTACCCGTGTCTGACCCTAGGACAAGGTATGAGGCATTACTGGACTTAAACATTCACATACATGCAAAAACCGAGCCATAAAATTTCTTTTTAATTCAAAACTTTTCATACACATGCATAATGTCTCATACACGGGCCTACGATGCCCTAAATATGCATTGAAAGTAGTTAGGGACTAAACCGAGAACCTTAGAAAGTTTTGAGAAAACTTAGAAAATTTCTTTCCATGAAACATGGTCATATGCCCGTGCGAGCACAGGGACACGCCCGTGGCCTTAGGCCTTGTAACTCTCTGACTATGATGTTAGCAAACAAAATTTAACCCCACGGCCAAACTATACACCCGTGTGCTAGGCCTTGTCATCCACACGGCTGAGACACACAGTCGTGTCTCTGCCCGTGTGGCTAACACTTAGGCTATTTTCTAAGCCTTTTGTTACCATTAATCTCTCACATCTTTATACAAATCAAAGTTATACATCATGGCATCATTTTAATGATTTAGCAGACTTCACTAAAGTGTATTCTTAACTTTAACATGCTATCGTTTACAAGTTTCACATACTCATATAATATCTAGACACATTAATCCATATTCATTGACCTTGTCAAGTGACCTTAATTAAACATTAAGCATTCATGTTCAGTCATCATCATCTTTTTTTTATACCATACAATTACTTCATGGCTATAACCATTTTTATTGGTCATGGAGCATTTATCATACACACATGTCTTAACACCAATCATACATGCCCCACAAGCATAAAAACATCATCGCATCGCAAGCATTAGAACTTATCATGAATAACTAGGCTTATAAGCCACAATCATTATAAGCCACATCTCGTGGCTATATACAATTAATCAATATAAGCTAATACATTTGACTAATCATAACAACATCTATCATAAAAACTAAGTCCCTATACATGCCACTCACTTGAAGGTGCTTAATACACATATGTCAATACTCCAAAGGTGATGGCTTGATAGTGTGATGCTGCCTTCGACGATATCCAACCCTAAGATAACCTGACAACACTAAAGGAATGGAAAGGAGAGGGTAAGCTTTATAGCTTAGTAAGACCGTATGAAAATAATAAGCAATTTATCAACTTGCTTCTCAAGGTAATAAAACACTATTTGCATTTTTACTTATGTTTCAGTCAAGCTATTTTCTCGAGTTATGGTCACTAAATTATTTATATCTAGAGCTACGAAACACCAAATTAAGATCTGAAATTTTTTCCTAAAACTAGACTCACATATATTCTTATCATAAAATTTTCACAATTTTTGGTCTAACCAATAAGTACAGTTTATTCCTTAAATTTACCCCTTTTTCACTATTTGACAGTTCTGACTCCTCTTCACTAAAAATTAATTATCTCAGAATACGAGACTCAGATGATGTTCCCATCTATTTTTCTTGAAAATAGATTGATTAGAATTCTAAGCATATAAATTATAACCCATAACTATTTTTTTACAATTTCCAATGATTTTCTAAAATCAGAATAGGGGATTTCGAAATCATTCTGACTCTGTCTCACAACAATTTAAATATTTCAGAGTATGAAACTCCTTTGCTTACACCATTTCTTTTATGTGAAACTAGACTCATTAAGCTTTAATTTTATATTTTATTTATCCTTTAACTCAATTTCCAAAATTTTTGGTGGATTTTCAATATCAAACTACTGCTGCTGTCCAAAACTGTTTTAGTGTAAATTAATGATACTAAGTTTATCACTCCTTATTAATTCATTTTCACCACATTGGTAAAAATACATGTTTATACATCATAAGTATAGACCTATAATCATAAAATCATTACAAAATCATTCTCACAGGCATGACTTACCTATTTACACCCTCACAAAATGTGTATCATAAACCGAAATCATTTCTCATAAGTTTGGCATACATACCTGTGTTACTCAACATACACATATACTTACTCATATTCATTCCTTATCAATCATACAACATGAATTAGATTCACATCTCATCAATTTCATGTAAGTGTCTGTACCACTCACAACATAGCCATAAGCTCTATCATTCGATATAAACCATACATCTCCCGTTGAATCATTTGGAATACTACAGGATATTCAATAGCCCCAAACATGGATGAGATGTTGACGCCATGTCCCAGACATGGTCTTACACTAGTTAGCACATCAAAGTCAATGCCATGTCCCAGATAGGTCTTACACTAACTTTCATATATCGAGGCAGATGTCGTGTCCTGCATGTGTCTTACATGGCTCTCATATATCGATGTCGATGCCATGTCCTGCATGTGTCTTACATCGACACACAACAAGTCGACGCCATGTCTCGCATGTGTCTTACACTAGCTTGTATATCTCGAGGCCGATGCATGTCCCAGACATGTCATACACTGGCTCTCATAATGTGGCCGATGCATGTCCCAGACATGTCTTATACTAGCACACATATCACCCAATTTCATGGCATGAATATCCAAATCTAATCCTAATGTTCAACTGGGGGTCTCTATTACATTAATTTCTCATCATGTGTACTCATATTCACAATCAAAACAATTTATGCAATATCAATTTAATCACACATCATAATAATATGGTGGCATTATTAACATACAACTTACTTGTTTCAATGGAATGTCATATT
The DNA here is from genome assembly GCF_025698485.1 of Gossypium arboreum. Classification (NCBI taxonomy): domain Eukaryota; kingdom Viridiplantae; phylum Streptophyta; class Magnoliopsida; order Malvales; family Malvaceae; genus Gossypium; species Gossypium arboreum. The sequence goes on from NC_069077.1 coordinate 133,195,654, forward strand.
CCATCAAAATATATGTAACACCTCTCACCCGTATCCAACACCGGGACAGGGATCGAGGCAATACTAGACTTAAACATTCATAAACATACAAAACCGGGTCACTAAATTTCGCCCAAAATTAAAACTTTTAGAACATATGCTATCGTCCCTTAAACAGGCCATCGAGGCCTATAATTTACATTAAGGCGGTTCGGGACAAAACTGAAAACATTTGGTAAACTTTGGGCAACTTAATAAATTTCCAGCTTTAAAGTGCCATACGCCCGTGTAGGTGGGCCGTGTGGACTCACACGCCTGTGTGGCTTGGGGCACGCCCATGCTACCTGTCTGTGTTCAATACTAACTTTGGGACACGGCTATGCCACACGCCCGTGTGACCTACCCGTGTCCTATACTAACTTAAAATTTTAAGTGCAGGGAACATACGGCCATAGCACACACCCATGGGAGAGAATCGTGTATTACACATGGCCTATACACACGCCCGTGTGTCCAACTATGTTAACCTTAATAGGCTATTTTCCAAGCCGTAAGTCACCCCTTTCTACTCCTTATACCATTATACTATGTTTACAAACTTATAAATTAAACATTCATGTTCAGGGTATTATCAACTTATTACCATATCACACATTTATTCTATAGCCATCACCACCTCAAATAGTCCTAAGGCATTCACCATGTATATATGTTATATACTTCTTATACATAGTGAACAAGTATAATCACATACCCACATCACAAGACATTTACATATATCATGGATGAATAGGCTTACAAGCCAAAATCATTATAAGCCACATCTCATGGCTACATACAACAAATCATTATAAGCCAATACATTTGGCCAATCACAATAACATTGATTATAGAAAAACTAAGTCCCTATACATGCCACTCACTTGAACACGTTTAACATATACATGTCAATACTCCAAGGGTAAGGGCTCGATAGTGTGATGCTACCTCTGACGATCTCTAACCCCGAGCTGACCTGCCAAAACTAAAAGAAATGGAAAGGGGGAGTAAGCTTTACACTTAGTAAGTCCATATGAAAATAATAAGCATTATAATAACATGTTTCCTTAGGTAAAACAACTATAATTATGCTTTTATTCATATTTTGGTCAAGCTATCTACTAGACTCATAGTCGATAAATTATTCATAACTCGAGCTACGAAACTCCAAATTAATATCCGTTAATTATCCTAGATACTAGACTCATATATCTTCTTATAATAGAATTTTAAGAATTTTTGGTCTAGCCAATAAGTACAATTTATTATTCAAAGTCTTCCCAATTTTGCTGTTTGATAGCTTTGACCTTTCTTCACTAAAATTTATTTATCTCCTAGTACGAGACTCGGATAATGTTTCCATATCTTTATCCTGAAATTATACTAATTAAGGATTTCATTCATATGAATTTTAACTCATAATTATTCTTGTACAATTTCTAGTGATTTTCCAAAGTTGAGATAGGGGAGTCTGGAATCACTCTGACTCTGTCTCACAAGAATTCAAATATCTCATGATACATAATTATTTTGCTTACAGCATTTCCTTTATGTGAAACTAGACTTATTAAGCTTTAATTCCATATTTTATTCAATCTTTAGTTCAATTTCCACGATTTTTAGTGGATTTTCAAAGTCGAACCAATGCTTCTATACCAAATCTGTCTTAGTGCAACAAGATAATAACCATCACAATTTGTCATAGAAATTATTCTCATAAATATCATTCATTCATTTACACCATCGTCATAAGTCCATATCATTTCACATGTCAAGCACGTCTTCATGGGTTTCGAGTACTTACCTGTGCTATCATTTAGCACCGCACTCGTCCAAACATGATAACTCACATGCATCATAATATTATCATATAACATACATTATGTATCATGGCAAGAGACTTTTATTTCATTTCTCATATTAATCTCATTGAATTTTTCGGAATCTCGATGGATATCCTATTCACCGTCAATTCATACAAGTGATCATTTCATATGCGCACTCTCGCAAACCTCACATCTTACGGGAGGATTACTAGTCTAGGCTAAATCCACCGTAATATAAACTCATGGAGTGATGTCGGGATTACCAGTCCAGGTTAAATCCCTAGTAATGACAAGCACTCTCAATGAGTTCAGATCTGAATTACCAGTCCATGCTAAATTTAGACATTAATCGGATTACCTGTTCGAGCTAAATTCGTTTACACATATTCTTCGGGAGGCTTGATCACTTAAGGAACACCCGTCCGAGCTAGATCCTTTCTATATTTGAGATCAACGGATTACCCGTCCGGGCTAAATTCTTTTCTGCAACACATGCAGGATCTCAAGTCATGTAAGCCATGGTTTATCCATCGAATTTCCCTTTTTATTCAATCGAGATTTTTCTCTTTTCATCAAGTATCTCATTATGCATAGCTGCTCATGCGATGTACATCTAATTCAACATATTTCCATGTTTATTTAGACATTAGTCCATAAGACAAACATGGTATTACATATAATTATAATTTGGCATTTGTTACAATATATACTCTTCATATAAACTAAATAAATATCCATCAACCAATGTTAACACATCAATTTAAGTTCAAGTATGAAAAATAATAATATCATTTCATTATCATTGACATATGAACTTACTTCGGTTTCGAGTACGACTATTTATTTCGAGTTTGTGCTTAACATTGTTCAACCTCGTTCTAAGTCCGAATCTTGTTTTCCTTGATCTATATTATCACATTTAGCCTACTAATTAGTCACATTATTCATAGGGGGTCCAAAAATCATATTTTTACAAATTTTCATTTTGACCCCTAAACTTTTGCATATTTGCACTTTTTCCCCAATGCTCGGAACTTAAACTTCATCCTATTTTCTTATGTTTTAAGACATGCTGATCATTTTTCATAACTATGACAGGCCCCAATTTCCACTAATCACCCATTTATGACCAATTTTACAACTTTTACAAAACGGTCCTTTCGGTGGTTTTCATCGAAAACAACTTAGTAAAAGTCGTTTATTAAACACCCAACACCCATTTTCTACCATTAGACATCAAAATTCATGCATATTACTCATGGGTAAATTTTTAAACATAAACCCTAGCTCAAAATAATGGTAAAAATAGCTAGAACATGTTACCGGGATTTCAAAAATGTAAAGAACTTTAAAAACGGGGCTCAGGATCACTTACAAATGAACTTGGAAGCTTGAACCAAACCCTAACCATGGCTTCCATGGGGGTTTAGTCTGGTACATGGAGAAGATGACCAAATTTTGGCTATTTTGGCTTTTTAATTCATTTAATTATTAGTTTACCAAAATGCCCCTAACTTAAAAATATTTTATTACACCCATTTCATGTCTATTTTTGTCCAAAAATTAACTAATGGTCTAATTACAATTTAAGTACCTCCCATTTAAAAATTCATAATAATTGGACACCTCTAACATGTAGAACTCAACTTTCGCACTTTTAACAATTTAGTCCTTTTGACCAAATTGAGTGCCCAAACATCGAAATTTTCGAACGAAATTTTCACGAAATCATTTCATGGAATCGTAGACCAGAAAAATATAATAAAAATAAATTTTCTTATGTCAGATTTGTGGTCCCGAAACTACTGTTTTGACTAGGCCCTAATTCGGGATGTTACATTTCTCCCCCTTTAAGGATTTTCGTCCCCGAAAATCTTACCAGAAGAGTGGTTTAGTTCCTCATAATCTTTACTATCTCATATTAGTGCTAAAGAACCTTTTACTTTAGCCTTCTTTAAAATCCAGGGTCTTAATTAGCTTTCCCAATAACTCATGATATATGAAAGTTCGTATCCTAATCCAATTAACCAGGACTAGCTTCCTAAGAAATCTGATACTCTCATCAATACATGATTCCATTAACCCGTTGGGTAGATTTAACATTTACCAAGACGATTTGCGAATTTCATCATATGTCCACCAGAAATCCATATATCATTTTCCTCTTTCAAATATAAGAATAATCCTGACAAGAAATCCATAATCATCTCGTCCTCATTTCCATTCTAACATCACTACTGACGAAGATCGTTCTGATATCACCCGATGTTCAATAGTAGTCCTGATAACTTTTCATATATTCAATTACAAAGATTAGAAATGTCGAGTTCTAAACTCAACATCAATATATTACTCCTGTGATTTTTCTTGCAAACTCTCTGTATAAGCCTGGAATTTTCATTTCAAGTACTTGTAACCACATTCTTCCATTCTCAGAAATCAGGCAATAATCGACACTCAATTCTCTTTAGGACAGTAGATACATTAGCCATCCCATTTCTTTACTGACTTAGGACACATCACAATTTATTTAATAACACAGTATAGAAATTCAAGAAATTTTTATTTAGCACATACCCCATCGGTTCAAAAACTTTGGTCAACAACATTCTCGCTCATTCAAAGCTTTAATAACATGTAATAGACCATTCAACTTTCACAAGACAGAAACTTTATCATTCAGAACAGCTTTAAATCGTATCAGGGTCTTCTAAGATATATATATATATATATATATGTACTTTTATCCAGACTATCTATCCTTTACCCAAAGAGAGGTAAAATCTTGTTTCCAGACACGAATACTTTATTTCACCTTTCCAATAATAATCAATACCACTTGAACCAATGAGTCGGTATTAATCATCAATAAATGACATTTTAAAAGATCCTCTTTTTCAGTTGATAGGACAGTCTGACATGAAACTATTCAAACTCGTTTGTCATACTAACCAAAGTCCATTTCAATTGCATTAGCTCAAGATAACCAAAATGCCTCAATTGAATGCGTTAGCTTCAATTAACTTACTCGAGGAAAGGAACCCACCATACAAACTGAAACTGTAATTTTCATCATGTATGCCTTTATTGATATCAGTTTTTTACATGAAGATTTAGAGAACTCCAGATACAGAGGTCATCACGTTACTATAATCAAACCAGGAACACGTTTATAATCGACATAGCCATCATAGGTTGAAAAACATATCTTGGATACAAGTAATCATTGGTAATTTTATGAGATGAAGATAATAAGAAAACCAGAATAAAGAAATCCATGACAGAGGAATCCAAGATAAAGATATCCAAGGTACAGAAACCTAAGATACCATGTCATAATGAAAAACCTAGAAAAATGTTCATAAGAAAGATATGAAAGATCTTGATACGTCTCCAGATAAAAGAAGTCCAGAAGATTACATCAATCCAACCCACTAGGATTAAATGCAATAAGTATAATTTATATTCCCATATATGTATATTGAATAGAGCATCAATTTGGAGAAATAGATTTATATCATCGTGCATATTATTTCATAAAGTCCCATTAGATGGAATGTAGTGATATGCCAGAGAGACATAGAGCAATATAGATTATGTACCAATCAGACTATTAATATTTTCGTCTATACTTCGTGATTAGGAAGCACTCCCATAAATGGAGGATTTTATCAGTAGGGCAATAACCGTAAGAATATTTACGAGAAAAGTTACACATACAGAATACCTCGAAAAAGATTGCAATAATCTGGTATCTCACCTTTCAACATTATTCCTTCAGTTATTTTTGTCATCGTAATTCTCACATTATGCTTCTCATTAAAGAAGTTCAGTTCTGAAGAAATTTCCAATTAATACATTTCCCAACATCTTACCTTACTAGTCCTATTGCTACTTATCAACCGATTTAATCTCTGATCATGTTCATAACCATTTAATAGCTGAACCCTTTGGTATCATATTTTTGGACTTATTCAATACGATTCTTGTGAAATTCCTTTACAAAACACCACTCTAGTAAGGGGGTGGGGTTGTAAAATCCCTAACTCGTTTCTCATACTCATATACATATATCACTAGTTTATTATCAAAATAACATTTTCATAAACATATAATTCACTTCAGGCAAACTTTTATTCACGTTCATATGGCAAGAACTTTTCAGTTATCTTATTTAAACAAGTATATTTAGGTACGCATTCTATGGATTTTGGACAGCTTACTAATATCATTCAGTCAATCCAATAAATCAGGCATATAACCTTTTATAAAGGCCAATCAAACATGGACAAATACATCACAGTTTAAACTTTCATCTCATATGTTATCGTATACATATCATGAATTTTTTATTCATACTATTCAAATTTTAAGCTCATCATAACTATACTTTACCCGAATGCCTTAGATTCTCATCAAACATGGTCGGTATAGCTCGGTTGGAGGGCACCATTGTCTAAACAAAATGGCTCTCATACACGTCTGGAGACATCACACTATCACAGATCGATGGCATGTATAGCTGAACTCTCATACATATGCTAGGTTAGTCTGAGAACCGACTAAACCATAGCTCTGATACCACTAAATGTAACATCCCCCACCCATATCCAACACTAGGATAGGGCTTGAGGCATTACCAGACTTAAACATTCATAAACATACAAAACCGGGTCACTAAATTTCACCCAAAATTAAAAATTTTAGAACATATGCTATCGTCCCTTAAACAGGCCATCGAGGCCTATAACTTACATTAAGACGGTTCGGGACAAAACCGAAGACATTCGGTAAACTTTGGACAACTTAATAAATTTCTAGCTTTGAAGTGCCACACGCCCGTGTAGGTAGGTCGTGTGGACTCACACGCCCGTGTAGGTAGGTCGTGTGGACTCACACGCCCGTATGGCTTGGGGCACGCCCATGCCTTTAGCCCGTGGGCAACACTGACTTTTAAACATGACCATAGCACACGCCCATGTTGCCTGTCCGTGTTCAATACTGACTTTGGGACACGGCTATGGCACACGCCCATGTGACCTACCCGTGTCCTGTACTAACTTAAAATTTTAAGTGCAGGGGACATACGACCATAGCACACATGATCGCGTGATTCGTAACAAGTAATAAATATTTATAATGAAAATCAAACCTAGACTAACTATTATCACAACGAAAAGGCAAGCGCACCTATCGAACAATAGTATAGTAATGGCAAGACCGGGATATCGTACCCAAGGGAACCAAAAGTACTAGTAATGACTGTCTTTTTATTATCTAGCCTAAGAATAATGGGGTTTTATTTTAATTAACTAATTATCTAAACTAAGAACGTACAGAGAAAAGAGTTGGGGAATTGCTTTTGGGAAAATCGATTGACTTGAGACAATACCTAAGGAAAAATCCACCTAGACTTTACTTGTTATTCTGGCTCCGAATCGGACGATTTATTCATTCAACTTGGTTTGTAGGGATCCCTAAGTTATGTTATTATCCCTATTCAAGACTAATAACGTCTAATCCCTAGATTGAATAACCGAGACTTTTCTCTAATTACCACTCTAGGGTTGCATTAACTCGATCTATGGATCCCCTTATTAGGTTTCACCCTAATCCGGCAAAATCTTGTCACCCTATTTTTAGGCGCGCAATCAACTCCGCTTAATTATGACAAAAATACTCTTAGATAGGGTCTATTCCTCCTCTGAATAAGAGCATGTGTTGAATTAGTATCCTGGGATATCAAAACAAGAATTAAGAACACGTAATTAAGAACAAGTCAAATATTTACCATATTCTTCAAAAAATAATAACAAGATTCATCTTAGGTTTCATTCCCCTTAGGTATTTAGGGGATTTAGTTCATAACTAAATAAGAAAACATCTCCGAAGAATAAAGAATACAAAACATAAAGAAAACCTAAAACTCCTGAAGGGAAATTGAGGAGAGATCTTTAGTCTTGATGATGAATTCAACTTCTGAGATGGATCAATCGGCTTTTTTTGGGTAATTCCTTACCCCCCTTCTCCGTCTCCCCTTTTCTTTCTCCTCTAGGGTGTATTTATAGGCTTTGGAATGCCTAGAAACCCTCAAAAGTTCCCTTTTCCAAATTGGACTTAACTTGGGCTCAGTAAGGACACACCCGTGTGTGATTTACTTCAGACCGTGTTTGAGCCTGTTAGAATGGTACGGGCGTGTGCTATGCCCATGTGAGTCGTGCTCTAATTTTTCCAGATTGACACGGCCGTGTGGTCTACCCGTGTGAGGAGGTCCAGGCCGTGTTGATTTCGTACTTTGGCCCATTTTCTCCATTTTTGGCCCGTTTCTCCTTCCTTTCACTCTCCTATGCTCTCTTAAGTGTAAAACATGAAATTAAAGCATTGGGAACATCGAATTCACCAATTCAAATAGAAAATAATCCATAAAATGTGTTAAATATGGGGAAAATATGTATAAATTACGGTTTATCAAATACCCCCACACTTAAACATTTGCTTGTCCTCAAGCAAACTCCTCAACTAATAATCAAAATAAATTCTCCTCAACTTATAATTCTTATGGATAATATCTCAAAATAATCTATAGGTAATCATACATTGAGAATTCAACTAAAAGAACATAAAAGTTTCAAACATTCCAAGTTGAGTATTTAATCATGCAAACATAGGTGTCTCTCCGCATCTAAGTAATTACCTCTGATTCAGAATATCATAGAGTTTCACATCCTCACTAAAGATTCACTCAAATCACTCAAGGTGTTTAAGGACAATAAATGAAGCGCTCAATAGTCAATAATGAAAAGTCATTACCATAGGCTTGCATTAAAATCAAATCTCCACCACTATAATTTAAGATGATACATCAATCAAAAGGTCTTTAGAGGGTTGTAGTGCAGCTTGGTTAGGGGGTGTGGTCACAAGCTGAATGAAAGGGTTAGAATCGAGATTGAATTGAAAAATTTTCCTAACTAGAAAAAGGGTTAATCTTCACTTGCGTATAACAGAGCTTCTCTCAGAATATGAGAGTACAGATATGTATACATAGTTCTTTTTTTTTTTAAGAACAAGTTAAAATAATATAGACTAAATATTAAGAACAAAACATAGCTAGGCAATCTATTCAACTCAAATCTCGACAAAAAATAGGGATTACTTTAAGGGGTTTCAACAATAATGGGTTAAAGGTTAATATTTAAGGGTAATACAAGAAATGGCTTATTAGGCTCAAGGGGGTTTACTAGGGGTTAATCGTGGAGGTAGGCTTTTCATGGCATGAGTGGGTTAATCCTAAGTGCCTTAATCATTTTAACATATCAAATCAAATGGTGTGGTCTCGACATGCATAATCAAGCAAGTTCTAGAGTAACAGTTCAATATTGACGCATTCAAAGCAATAATGAAAGTGAGCATGAAAGAATTAAGAGATGCTCAAAAGGCTCAAAAATCTCACAAAAAATTATGGCTTTTTAATGTTTAGACTCGTGAATTCCAATTCAAAGTAATACCTAGACTCGGGGAAACAACCTATAATTTTAAATTCTTAAAAATCGACTTATCATGCTTGATTCTCTAATGTCTTAAAGTTTAATTAGTCAATGCATAAATCCCTATGTTTTAATTCAAGATATATCAATCAAATCATAAACCAATCAAAATTTATCCTAAATATGATATGAGAGCTTTTCAAGAGAACAAGGCAATCATTAATAAATACCCCCCCACACTTAAGATGTACATTGCCCTCAATGTACAAAGATAGATACTAGAGTATAAAAATAAGGTAGGAGGAGGAGTGAAACTTCTTGTATTAAGAACGGATGATATCCTTGGATTGGCGAGATCGAATATTGGAGATAACTTTGGATGGAAAGCTTGACTCTGAAGGTAAGCCATTTTTTTTAAAAAGGAAAACAAATGAATCTTAAAAACGAATGAGTCTTAAAAACTTAAGAAAAAAAAAGATAATTATTCTAATTTTTCAAGTGGCACGGCCGGGGCACACGCCCGTGTGCACCGTGGCTCGGCCGTGTTTGTCGCGAATTCAGATGTCGCGACACGGTCTTATCGCACGCTCGTGTGTCTAGGCCGTGTCACTACATGATAGTATCGCACGGCCGTGTCTGGCGTGATTCGCTTCTTCCACTGTCGTGTAGGTTTTTGCATGCCCGTGTTATTTCGAAAGTGTTATCCACGGGTGCTAGATACAGGCATGTCTCACGCCCATGTTTATTCGGTAGATTCGACCACGGCCATGTCGCACGGCCGTAGCATTTTATCGCAGCCCGTGTTTGGAGAAATCTTTTACCCTATTTTCGTACGGCCGTATCGCACGACCGTGTTTCCCCCCGTGTTGGTCATACGGCCTTAAGCATGCCCGTGTTCTTGGCCGTGTCTCTGTGGGACCACCTGTATTCAAGATCTCTATTAGTATGTTAGGAGTTAAATACCAAAATTTAAAGAAATAAAAATTGTTAGTGCTCGGGTTGCCTCCCGAAAAGCATTTATTTATAGTCTAAGCTCGACTTACCTCTCCGTTGTATGGTCATAGTGGTTCGAGGAGTTTATACTCCTCATTCCTACTATCAGTCTCATTAAAATAAGGTTTTAAACAGGTGTTGTTTACCTTAAAAGTGCCGAACCTAAGATGACTCACCTCCACCGTACCGAATGGAAGAATACTGAGTACCGTAAGAGGGATTTCTTCATTCGGTGTGGTAGTGACAATGTGGGGGTCTGCGACATCTACTAAGACTTTATCACCATCCTTAGGTTGATTTTGAGAGGTATCGGGCTGGTTTTGGTGTAATTTCGGTTTATCGTGTGTTCTCGATTTATGTGCTCGCCATTCGTCTAGCTCCTCTATATGTAGCCTTCGTTCTTCATGAATGTGTCCTTTATCATTTCTGGAACGTGGCTCGTGAACTTCTTTAAAGCTCAATTTTTGCAAAATCATATTTTCAGTTTTAGTAGATTGGTGTGGACTATTACCTTCAATGTTCGATGTGATGCCAGAATTACGAGCTTGAAGGGTGATCGTTTCGTCTCCCACACGAAATGTAAGCTCACCTGTTCCAACATCAATAATTGTTTTAGCAGTTGCTAAAAAGGGCCCTCCTAAAATCAAAAGGGTGTTATTATCCTCCTCTATGTCTAAAACAACTAAATCAACGGGAAATATGAACTTATCTACTTTCACTAGTACATCTTCAATAATACCCCTAGGAAATCTTATAGTTTTATCTGCCAATTAAATGCTCATCCTAGTTTGTTTAGGTTTCCCAAGACCTAGTTGCTTAAAAATTTTGTAAGGCATGACGTTAATACTAGCCCCTAAATCAGCTAATGCATGACTTATATCTAAACTACTGATTAAGCAAGGAATTGTAGAACTCCCTAGATCTCTCAATTTGTAGGGTAGTTAATTCTGTAGAATAGCTGAGTAAACTGCGTTTAGTTCCACATACAACGCCTCGTCCAACTTTCGTTTGTTTGCTAAAAGCTCCCTTAGAAATTTCATTGCATTCGGCATCTGCGACAGAGCTTCAATAAATGGTAAGTTAGTATATAATTTTTTAAAAAGTTTAAGGAATTTACCAAATTGTTCGTCTGAGCGGTCTTTCCTTGTCAGGTTAGGGTATGAAACACAAGGTTTGTATTCTTCATTCACTGTTTTGTTATGACTTACCTCACTTTTATCTTTACTCACCACAGTGTCTTGCCTCGGTTCTGGCTCAGGCTCAACGACTCCTTCGTCATCTTGAATATTAATTGTGTTGAGTTGTTCCCTTGGGTTAGGTTCGGTATTACTTGGTAAGCTACCTTGTGGTCGTTCGGAGATTAGTTTGGATAGCTGGCCTATCTGAGTTTCGAGTCCTTAGATCGATGCTTGTTGATTTTTAAGTGCTGTCTCGATATTTTGGAAATGGGTTTTTGACATTGATATGAATTTTGAGAGCATCTCCTCAAAGTTCTATTTCTTCTCTTGTTGATAAAGTGGCTGTTGAAAACCCTGAGGATTTTGTGGCTTTTGATTCCCTTGACCACCCCAAGAGAAATTTGGGTGGTTCTTCCAACCTGCATTATAAGTATTACTATATGGGTTATTTTGAGATCTAAAGTTGTTGTTACCCATATAGTTGACTTGTTCCTCTTCGGTTGTGGGATTGAAGGATTGATATTCTGTATGCACACCTTCTCCACTTGAGTCACACCTCATTACTGGATGTACCTGCGTAGAACAAAGTAAATCATCAATCTTTTTATTGAGAAGTTCTACCTGATTTGACAGTATAGTAACTGAGTCGACGTTATAAACGCCAGCTGTTTTTGTTGGCTTAGTCCTCATGACTTGCCACTGATAGTTATTCAGTGGCATTTCTTCAATGAATTCATAAGCCTCTTCAGGTGTTTTGTTGTTGATGGTTCCGCCAGTAGCTGTGTCAACCATTTGCCGAGTCAATGGATTCAAACCATTGTGGAATGTTTGTACTTGAAGCCAAAGCAGTAACCAATGGTGAGGGCACCTTCGCAATAGATCCTTTTATCTCTCCCATGCATCGTAAAGTGTTTCTAAGTCCATCTGCACAAAACAAGAAATGCGATTACGTAACTTAGCCTTTTTAGTCAGCGGAAAATATTTTAGTAGAAATTTTTCGGTCATTTGTTCCCAAGTAGTGATGGACCCTCGTGGTAACCGAAGATGAATGGCATCATCAGAAACGCCATTGATTTTAAATGTATCGCAAAATTCCAGAAAGTTTGCTAAGTGAGCATTGGGATCTTCATCCTGCAAACCATCAAACTGAACAACTGCTGTATCATTTGAATTGTGTTAGGTTTCAGTTCAAAAGTATTTACAGCTACAGCCGGTCTAACTATGCTTGATTCAGTTCCTGTTAGAGAAGGTTTAGCATAATCATACATAGTACGTAGAGCAGGATTTTGATTAGCCGTAATTGCGGAGGTAGTCGATTGCCTTGGTTTTCACCATCTCTTCGATTGGGGGTTGAGTATCGCCTTCTTGCTCGTTTTACGGTATCTTAAGTCGCGCCTTTATTTCTCTTTGGTTCCTACGAATCGTGCGATCGATTTCTTCGTCAAAAGTAATGGTTCCGACGGGTTTCTTCTAGTCATTAACTATAAAAACCTGCCAAGAGAAAGAAAAAGTAAATTAATTAGTAATAAAAATAATAAAATTAAATTTCAAGAAAAATCAATGGCTAAAGTAATAAAAATTGAGTGTTCTTAATATTTTAGTTCCCCTGCAACGGCGCCAAAAACTTGATCGTGTGATTCGTAACAAGTAATAAATATTTATAATGAAGATCAAACCTAGACTAACTATTATCACGACGAAAAGGTAAGCGCACCTATCGAACAATAGTATAGTAATGGCAAGACCGGGATATCGTACCCAAGGGAACCAAAAGTACTAGTAATGACTGTCTTTTTATTATCTAGCCTATGAATAATGGGGTTTTGTTTTAATTAACTAATTATTTAAACTAAAAACGCACAGAGAAAAGAGTTGGGGAATTGCTTTTGGGAAAATCGATTGACTTGAGACAATACCTAAGGAAAAATCCACCTAGACTTTACTTGTTATTCTGGCTCCGAATCGGACGATTTATTCATTCAACTTATTTCGTAGAGATCCCTAAATTATGTTATTATCCCTATTCAAGACTATAACGTCTAATCCTTAGATTGAATAACCGAGACTTTTCTCTAATTACCACTCTAGGATTGCATTAACTCGATCTATGGATCCCCTTATTAGGTTTCACCCTAATCCGAAAAAATCTTGTCACCCGATTTCTAGGCGCGCAATCAACTCCGATTAATTATGACAAAAATACTCTTAGATAAGGTCTATTCCTCCTATGAATAAGAGCATATCTTGAATTAGTATCCTGGGATATCAAAAATGGAATTAAGAACACATAATTAAGAACAAGTCAAATATTTATCATACGATTCAGAAAATAATAACAAGATTCGTCTTAGGTTTCATTCCCCTTAGGTATTTAGGGGATTTAGTTCATAACAAAATAAGAAAACATCTCCGAAGAATAAAGAATACAAAACATAAAGAAAACCCAAACCTCCTGAAGGGAAATTGAGGAGAGATCTTCCGTCTTGATGATGAATTCGGCTTCTGAGATGGATCAATCGGCTTCCTTGGGGTAATTCCTTACCCCCCTTCTCTGTCTCCCCTTTTCTTCCTCTTCTAGGGTGTATTTATAGGCATTGGAATGCCTAGAAGCCCTCAAAAGTGCCCTTTTCCGAATTGGACTTAACTTGGGCTCGGCAGGGACACGCCCGTGTTCGAGCCTGTTAGAATGGCACGGGCGTGTGCTATGCCTATGTGAGTCGTGCTTCAATTCTGCCAGATTGACACGGCCGTGTAGTCTGCCCGTGTGAAAAGGACTAGGCCATGTTGATTTCGTACTTTGGCCCATTTTCTCCTTTTTTGGCCCGTTTCTCGTTCATTTCGCTCTCCTATGCTCTCCTAAGTGTAAAACATGAAATTAAAGCATTAAGAGCATCGAATTCACCAATTCTAATAGAAAATCATCCATAAAATGCGTTTAACATGGGGGAAAAATATGTATAAATTACGGTTTATCAACACACCCATGGGAGGGAACCGTGTGCCACACACGGCCTATACACACGCCCGTGTGTCCAACCATGTGGACTTTAATAGGCTATTTTCCAAGCCGTAAGTCACCCCTTTCTACTCCTTATACCATTATACTATGTTTACAAACTTATAAATTAAACATCCATGTTCAGGTATTATCAACTTATTACCATATCACACATTTATTCCATAGCTATCACCACCTCAAATGGTCCTAAGGCATTCACCATGTATATATGTTATATACTTCTTATACATAGTGAACAAGGATAATCACATACCCACATCACAAGACATTTACATATATCATGGATGAATTGGCTTACAAGACAAAATCATTATAAGCCATATCTCATGGCTACATACAACAAATCATTATAATCCAATACATTTGGCCAATCACAACAACATCGATCATAGAAAAACTAAGTCCCTATACATGCCACTCACTTGAACACGTTTAACATATACATGTCAATACTCTAAGGGTAAGGGCTAGAAAGTGTGATGCTACCTCCGACGATCTCCAACCCCGAGCTGACCTGCCAAAACTAAAAGAAATGGAAAGGGGGAGTAAGCTTTACGCTTAGTAAGTCCATATGAAAATAATAAGCATTATAATAACATGTTTCCTTAGGTAAAACAACTATAATTATGCTTTTATTCATATTCTGGTCAAGCTGTCTACTAGAGTCATAGTCGATAAATTATTCATAACTCGAGCTACGGAACTCAAAATTAATATCCGTTAATTATCCCAGAACCTAGACTCATATATCTTTTTATAATAAAATTTTCAGAATTTTTGGTCTAGCCAATAAGTACAGTTTATTATTCAAAGTCTCCCCAATTTTGCTGTTTGACAGCTTTGACCTTTCTTCACTAAAATTTATTTATCTCCTAGTACGAGACTCGGATAATGTTTCCGTCTCTTTATCCTAAAATTATACTAATTAAGGATTTCATTAATATGAATTTTAACTCATAATTATTCTTGTACAATTTCTAGCGATTTTCCAAATCTGAGACAGGGGAGTCTAGAATCACTCTGACTCTGTCTCACAAGAATTCAAATATCTCATGATACAGAATTCTTTTGCTTACAACATTTCCTTTATGTGAAACTAGACTTGTTAAGCTTTAATTCCATATTTTATTCAGTCTTTAATTCAATTTCCACGATTTTTAGTGGATTTTCAAATTTGAACCAATGTTGTTATACCAAATCTGTCTTAGTGCAACAAGATAATAACCATCACAATTTGTCATAGAAATTATTCTCATAAATATCATTCATTCATTTACACCATCGTCATAAGTCCATATCATTTCACATGTCAAGCACGTCTTCATGGGTTTCGAGTACTTACCTGTGCTATCATTTAGCACTGCACTCGTCCAAACATGACAACTCACATGCATCATAATATTATCATATAACATACATTATGTATCATGGCAAGAGCCTTTTATTTCATTTCTCATATTAATCTCGTTGAATTTCTCGGAATCTCGATGGATATCCCATTCACCGTTAATTCATACAAGTGACCATTTCATATGCGCACTCTCGCGAACCTCACATCTTACGGCAGATTATCAATCTAAGCTAAATCCCCCGTAATATAAACTCATGGAGTGATGTCGGGATTACCAGTCCAGGCTAAATCCCTTGTAATGACAAGCACTCTCAATGAGCTCAGATCTGAATTACCAGTCCAAGCTAAATTCAGACCCTAATCGGATTACCTGTTTGGGCTAAATCCGTTTACACATATTTTTCGGGAGGCTCGATCACTTCAAGAACACCCTTCCGGGCTAGATCCTTTCTATATTTGAGATCAACGGATTACCCGTCCGGGCTAAATTCTTTTCTGCAACACATGCAGGATCTCAAGTCATGTAAGCCATGGTTTATCCATCGAATTTTCCTTTTTATTCAATCGAGATTTTTCTCTTTTCATCAAGTATCTCATTATGCATAGCTACTCATGCCATGTACATCTAATTCAACACATTTCCATGTTTATTTAGACATTAGTCCATAAGACAAACATGGTATTACATATAATTATAATTTGGCATTTGTTACAATATATACTCTTCATATAAACTAAATAAATATCCATCACCCAATGTTAACACATCAATTTAAGTTCAAGTATGAACAATAATAATATCATTGCATTATCATTGACATATGAACTTACTTCGATTTCGAGTACGACTATTTATTTCGAGTTTGTGCTTAACCTTGTCAACCTCGTTCTAAGTCTGAATCTTGTTTTCCTTGATTTATAATATCACATTTAGCCTACTAATTAGTCACATTATTCATAGGGGTCCAAAAATCATATTTTTACAAATTTTCATTTTGACCCCTAAACTTTAGCATATTTACACTTTTGCCCCAATGCTCGGAACTTAAACTTCATCCTATTTTCTTATGTTTTATGACATTATGATCATTTTTCATAACTATGACAGCCCCCAATTTCCACTAAATCACCCCTTTATGACCAATTTTACAACTTTTACAAAACGGTCCTTTCGGACGTTTTCATCGAAAACAGCTTAGTAAAAGTCATTTATTAAACACCCAACACTCATTTTATATCATTATACATCAAAATGCGTGCATATTACTCATGGGAAAATTTTTAAACATAAACCCTAGATCAAAATAATGGTAGAAATAGCTAGAACATGCTACCGGGATTTCAAAAATGTAAAGAACTTTAAAAACGGGGCTCAGGATCACTTACAAATGAGCTTGGAAGCTTGAACCAAACCCTAACCATGGCTTCCATGGGGGTTTAGGCTGGTACATGGAGAAGATGACAAAATTTTGGCTATTTTGGCTTTTTAATTCATTTAATTATTAGTTTGCCAAAATGCCCCTGAATTAAAAATATTTTATTACACCCATTTCATGTCTATTTTTGTCCAAAAATTAACTAATGGTTTAATTACCATTTAAGAACCTCCCATTTAAAAATTCATAACAATTGGACACTTCTAACATGTAGAACTCAACTTTCACACTTTTTACAATTTAGTCCTTTTGACCAAATTGAGTGCCCAAACGTCGAAATTTTCGAACGAAATTTTCACGAAATCATTTTGTGAAATCGTAGACCATAAAAATATAATAAAAATAATTTTTCTTACGTCAGATTTGTGGTCCCGAAACTACTATTCTGACTAGGCCCTAATTCGAGATGTTACAATATAATTAAATACAATCATAGCAAAATAGATTTCAAGTTTATTAACAATAATATGGATAACATGCTTATTTAGTCACACGGACTTACCTCGAATACAATTTCGGCTAATTACTCCATTTTAGTTCATAACCTCGTACTTTTCGATTTAAGCCCAAATCTCAATTTTCTTGATCTAACATGATGAAATTCATTCATTTAATCATTACATTAATTAAAACATTCTATAATTCACAATTTGGCAAAATGATCATTTTGCCCTTAAACTTTACAAAAATTATGATTTTTCCCTTAGGCTCGTAAATTGAATTTTATCGAATTTCCTCCTTTACCAAGCCTAGCTGAATTCTTTTTATAACTATAGCAACTCACAATTTCAATTATTCCACACATTTACAACTTATTTTACAACTTTACAAAATAGCCCATTTTTAGGTGTTTTCAGGCAAACTTCTTTCACAAAAGTTGTTTATTACACAACCAAGTCTCATTTTCTTCCATAAAAATTTAGCAAACAACATAAGTGCTCTCATAGAAAAACCCTAGACTTTATACCATTTTATAAAATAGTCTCCAAAAGTGTAAAAATAATCAAGAAAACTTATCAAAATCACTTACTTGCAAGAGAACTAAGCAGCTGAAAGCTCAAGCTCTTAAAACCCCCTTGTTTGCTACCATTTTCGGTGGGGAAGAAGAAAGATAAAAAGATGATACCTTTTGTTTTATTTTATTCTATTTCTAGTCAAAATTAAGTTACCAACCACACCAAATTTTGACTTTTCTACTTTCTTTCTCTCTATGGCCGGCCAAGCACCTTTTTTAGGGTCTATTTACACTTTAACACTCCAAATTTTGGTTCTCTAGCTATTTAACATATTTAGCTAGCAAAACAAAACTTTTTCCTTTTATGCGATTTAGTCCTTTTTCACAATTAAGCATGGAATCGCTAAAATTATTTCACCAAAATTTTCATTCACTCATATAATCATGCTATAACACATAAAATAACATTATAAATAATTTCCCTGGCCCCGAAATAGTGGTTCTAAAACCACTATTCCGACTAGGCCCAAAATCGGGCTGTTACAGAAAATATGGTCAAAGAGTCATTGCATGCAAGGGTATAAACGTGAAACAAACTCAGAAAGCCTGGTATATATACACGATATAAGTACTCCTTCTTTGGTGCACAAGCTCTATATCTGAACTTGTGTGAGGAGGAAATGAAAGGATGTTGTGTAATATGATAAAAGAAGACACAAGTTTTGCCACCGATATGGCACTTTGGTGCAAACCGTGACTGGTGAAAACCTGACCTTGCAGAGGAACATATATGTGATAAACCATAATTTATACATATTTTTATCCCATGCTTAGCCTAATTATGAATGGTTTCTCCTTAGATTTCGTGAATTCGATGCTCCTAATCCTTTAATTTCATGTTTTATACTTAGGAGAGCATAGGAGAGTAAAAAGAGCGAGAAACGGGCCGAAAACGGAGAAAATGGACCCACGTTGGAAATCAACATGGCCTGGACTTTCTCACACGGGCGTGTCATACAGCCATGTCCCTTTGGCAGGATTGAAGCACGACTTACACGGGTATGCTACACGCCCGTGCCTGTACAACAGCCTTGACCACGGGCTGGAATAATCACACGGGCGTGTCTCTGCCGAGCCTAAGTATAACCTTATTCAGAAAAGGCCAATTTTAAGGGCTCATAGGCATTCTAAAGCCTATTTAAACACCTAATGAGGCACTTAGAAGGGGGACGCAGAGTAGGAAGCAAGGAATTACTCAAAGAAAGCCGATTGATCTATTTCAGAAGCTGGATTCGTCATCAAGACTAAAGATCTCCCTTCAAGTTCCTTCAGAAGTTTTGGGTTTTCTTATTTTTTGTTATCTCTATGCTTTTGAGATGTTTTCTTTCATAAGTATGAACTAAACCCCCTAAATACGTAAGGGGAATCAAACCTATGACGGATCTTGTTATTATTATCTGAATTGTATGATAAATATTTGACTTGTTCTTAATTATGTGTTCTTAATTCTTGTTTTGATATTTCAGGATATTGATTCAAGTTAAGCTCTTATTTAGAGGAGGAATAGACCCTGTCTAAGAGTAAATTTGTCATAATTAAGCGAAGTTGATTGCACACCTAGAGATAGGGTGATAAGATTTTGTCAGATTAGGGTGAAACCTAATAAGGGAATCCATAGATCGAGTTAATGCAATTCTAGGGTGTTAATTAGAAAGATATTTCAATTATTCAACCTAGGGTTAGATGTTATTAGTCTCGAGAGAGAAAATAATATAACTTAGGGATTTCTACGGATCAAGTCAAATGAATAAATCGTCTGATTCAGAGTCAAATTACAAGTGAAGTCTAGGTGGATTTTTCCTTAGGTATTGTCTTAGTCAATCGAATTTCCCCAAAAGTATTTTCCCAAATTTTTTTTACGTGTATTCTTAGTTAATAATGAGTTTAGATAACCGAACCTCTTAATTTTTAGGCTAGATAATAAAAAGGAAGTAAATACTAGTATTCGTAGTTCCTTCGGGTTCGACAATCCGGTCTTGCTGAACTATACTACTGTTCGATAGGTACACTTCCCTTAATCGTGATAATAAGTTAGTATCAAGAATGATTCTTTCATAAATCTTTAAAACCTGTTACGAATATCATGTATCAAGTTTTTGGCACCGTTGTCGAGGAACTAGGATATTAGGAACACTTGATTTTTATTACTTTAGTCATTTTACTTTTATTACAATATAAATTTTTATTTTATTTTCTAATTCTTAATTTATTTTCTTCTAACAGGTTTTTCTAGTTTATGACCAGAAGAAAACCATCAGGACCGTTACTATTTGATAGTGAGCTTGATCGCACAGTTCGCAGAAACCAAAAAGATATAAGGCAAAGCTTACGATACACAGAGAAAGAGCTAGAGGACAATACTTCAACCACAACTGAGGAGATGCCTGAAAACCAAGAAAATCCATTACCTCCTGCAATTGCAGTAAATCAGAATCCTGCTCCACGCACTATGCATGATTATGCTAAACCTTCTTTAACAGGAACTGAATCGAGCATAGTTAGACTTGTTGTAGTTGCAAATACTTTTGAACTAAAACCCAACACAATTCAAATGATACAGCAATTTGTTCAGTTTGATGGTTTGCAGAACGAAGATCCCATCGCTCACTTGGCAAATTTTTTAGAATTTTGTGACACTTTTAAAATAAATGGCGTTTTTTATTACGCCATTCGCCTTCGGTTGTTTCCCTTTTCGTTGAGAAACAAAGTTAAACAGTGGTTGATTTCGTTACCACGAGGGTCAATCACTACTTGGGAACAAATGACCTAAAAGCTTTTATTAAAATATTTTTCACCGGCTAAAACGGCTAAATTATGTAATGATATCTCTTCTTTTGTGCAGATGGATTTAGAAACACTCTACAATACATGGGAGAGATACAAGGACCTCTAGAGAAGATGCCCTCACCATGGGTTACCACTCTGGCTATAGGTTCAAACGTTTCATAATGGCATGAATTCTTCGACTCGACAGATGATTGACGCAGCTGCTGACGGAACCATCAATAATAAGACACCTGAAGATGCTTATGAATTTATAGAAGAGATGTCACTGAATAATTATCAGTGGCAAGTCATGAGGATAAAGCCAACAAAAGCAGTCGGCGTTAACGTCGATTCAGTCACCATGCTCTCTAATCTAGTAGAACTCTTGAATAAAAAAATTGACGATTTTCTTAGTTCTTCACAGGTTCACCCAGTAATGTAGTGCGAAGCAAGTGGAGGTGGATCGAGCAATCCAGATTACCCACCCTATGGCCACAACATGGAAAACAAACAGTTAAATTACATGGGTAATAATCCTCGATCTCAAAATAATCTTTATAGTAATACTTACAATGCAAGTCGAAGGAACCACCCAAATTTCTTATGGGGAGGCCAAGGAAATCAGAGACCACCACCACCTCCAGGCTTCTAACAACTGCCCTACCAACAAGAGAAAAAGCTGAACCTTGAAGAGATGCTAAAAAATTCATATCAGTGCCAGAAACTCGTTTTCAGAATACTGAGACAGCACTTAAAAATCAACAAGCGTCGATCCAAGGGCTCGAAACTCAGATAGGTCAACTCATTAAATTGATATCTGAAAGACCACCAGGAAGCCTGCCAAGCAACACTGAATCTAACCCAAAGGAGCAACTCAACGCGATTTCCATTTAAGATGAGGAAGGGTTAGTTCCAAAACCAAGGCCAGAAACGGTGGTAAGCAAAGGTAAGAATAAGGTAGGCCAAAATGACCCAAAGCCGATAAGTACAGAATATAATCCTTGTGTGCCATACCTAAATGCAACAAGGAAAGACCGATCAGACGAACAATTTGGTAAATTCCTTAAACTTTTAAAGAATCTACATATTAACTTACCGTTTATTGAAGCCCTTTTACAGATGCCAAACTCAGTCAAGTTTTTAAAGGAGCTTTTAACAAATAAACGAAAGTTGGATGAGGCGTCGCATGTGGAGTTGAATGCAGTTTGCTCAGCCATATTACAGAATAAGCTACCCAACAAATTGAAGGATCCAGGGAGTTTTACGATTCCTTGTTTAATTGGTAGATTAGATGTTCATCATGCATTGGCTGACTTAGGGGCAAGCATTAATGTTATGCCTTATAAAATGTTTAAATAGCTAAGTCTTGGGAAACCCAAACAAACTAGGATGAGCATTCAATTGGCTGATAAAACCATTAGATTTCCTAGGGGTATCATTGAAGATGTTCTTCTTAAGATCGATAAATTTATATACCCAGTAGACTTTGTTGTTCTAGACATGGAAG
This sequence comes from Gossypium arboreum, assembly GCF_025698485.1. Lineage (NCBI taxonomy): Eukaryota > Viridiplantae > Streptophyta > Magnoliopsida > Malvales > Malvaceae > Gossypium > Gossypium arboreum. The sequence goes on from NC_069077.1 coordinate 133,218,247, forward strand.
AGGATAGTAACACACCTTTAATTTTAGGATGACCCTTTTTAGCGAATGCTAGAACCATTATTGATGTTCGTACTCACACTTCGTGGTGGAGATGAAACAATCACCCTTCAAGCTCGTAATTCAAGTAACACATCAAAAATTGAATGTAACCGTACAAATCATTCTACTAGTATTGATCATATGGTGACACCCTCTATGCAAGAAACAGTTTTGAAGAATATATATGAGCCGTGTTCAAACAACAACAAAGGACCTATATATGAAGAACGAAGGTTACAAATCGAGGAGCTAGATGAATGGCAGACATAAAAACTGAGAACACCCGATAAACTGAAATCGAGCCAGGACAAGCTCAATACCTCACCAAATCAACTTAAGGTTGGAGACAAAGTACTACTAGATGCAGCAGATCCTCGAATTGCCACTCCTGAACCTAATGAAGAAATCCCTCTTATGGTACTCAGTATTTTCCCATATGGTACAGTCAAGGTAATTCATCCCAAATTTGGCACATTTAAGGTAAACAATACCCGTCTTAAACCTTATGTTGATAAATTTGATAGCAGGGATGAGGAGTGTAAACTCCTCGCACCACCTTGACCATGCAGAAGAAAGGTAAGTCGAGCTTAGACTATAAATAAGCGCTTCTCAGGAGGTAACTCGAGCATTAACAATGTTAATTTCTTTAAAATTTTAGTTTTTAACGTCTAACATACTAATTGAATCATGGAACGCAGACTTTCAAAAGACCACAAAGCCAGGCACACGGGCGTGCATTAGGCCGTGTGAAAACACGGCAAGATTTTCTCCCTAACACGGGATGCGATAAGTTGCCACAACCGTGTGACATGGCCGTGGGCGAATCTGCCAAAACAAAATGGGCGTGAGACACGCCCGTGCCTCAAAACCATGGTTGAAACTAAGAATGTAACACGAGCATGCGACATGCCCGTGCCATCCACCCGTGGTCGACACTGTCAAAATGAACACGGGCGTGGACCTATGTACACGGACGTGGGAGAAGCGAACAAAGTAAGACACGGCTGTGTGCACCCACACGCCCAAAGAACCTGGGCGTGGGCCAAATGTCAGACGTGCCTAAATTTAAAATTCGCGAAACGCACAGGCAAAAATTAGGCCACACGAGCGTGTCCCACGGCCGTGTGCCTCAAAATCTATATAAACCCCTCACTATTCATCACCTCCCTCCCCAAAAAACCCTAGCCCTAGCTGCTGCAACTTCACATACCCTACCCACCACACCCGTGTGCCACCTATAACACTGATTCTGACGCCTCAAGCTCCTTCTTTTTGCGTTTGTTTACTCTTTTCTCTCTATTTTCTTTAAATATGTTGCTTATTTCATGACTCCTCTACTATATTGAACTATTTTGAACGAATATTCATAGTTAGAATATTAAAATACTCATGCTTGTTTAATAAAAATTTTTTTTAGTTACTACATTATGCTATACTCTTTCATTTTTCCTTGTTTCCTTGAAATTTATGCTTACTCACATGCATTCATTCATTATTTCTATAATCCTATAACTTGATATATTTAGTAGTTTTAGTTTCTATCATCTCATACGTAAATCTCATAAAATATTCATATTTAGCCTTGATTTTCCATACAATTCTTGGGGCATATTGGTTGAACTTTAATTTTTCAATGCAGGTACAATGTCGTCCTCACGTAGTAAGAAGACCGCTATTCCCGCCTCGAAGAAGTGGAAAGGAGCAATGTCATCCTCGGGTCCTATCACGGAGATTAGGCACTCGTTCTTCTAGGTTCTCTTGGGACCCCAGGAGGAATTATATCAGATATTAAGGGCCCAACCTCTAGGTGTAGGCTGCTGCATTGACTGGGACACACTCGAACAGATTTAATTGGCTGACGCGGTCTGAGCCCTCCTAACGACTGACCCATAACTCTTTTTTGATATCGTCGAGCCGGCGTATCTTGAGTTTACATTGGAACTCTGCTCGACGTTCTATCTTCAGACTGTCATGACAAACTTTGACGATCCTGGAATGGTCCAGTTTCACCTTGGCAGTCTAGTACGCCAGTTGAGCGTACCCGAGTTCGGGATTGCACTAGGGCTATACACGGAGGGAATCATGGACAATAATGAACTCAACACCCTCCACCGCCACATCCACTACTCCCCCTCAAAATGCTAGAGGGACCTCATCCATGCCTCGACCACTTACGACCCTAGCCGCTTCAAGGCATCGGCTCTTCCTCCATCCTTGAGGTATCTATACGCCATCTTGGCTCACACTCTGACAGGGAGACGAGAGAGCACCGGCGTCGTCACCACCCACGACGCCTATTTCTTATGGAGTATGAAAAATGGGCACGTCATCAACCTCGCCTACTTTATTGCCCTCGCCATTCGCCACCAGACGGAGCGGCACAGGAGAAGGTTCATCTCTATTGAGCCCTATGTGACTCAACTGGCTCGGTACTTCGGGCTCCTCAACACAGCAGCCCAATCATCCTCCCTTACTCTCACTTTCCAAATGTCCCCGCAGGGCATCTCGAGCATGCTAAGTATAAGGATGATCGAGAAACGACGTGGCACCTACCCTCCCCAATACCGGCTGGTCCAGTCCACCGAGGAGGAGGATCCAGAGGACATTACTGGTTATGTCCTTCCACCTCATGAGGACCCACCATCTCAGCCACCACCCCCCTCTCGTCTAATTCATGCGGTGGCTTCATACGCTAACATCTCTGAGCGCCTTACTCGATTCGAGCAACAGTGTTTTCAGTGCTTCGATAACATTGATGCTACTCTACAGCAGATTTGTCAGCACTTTCACATCTCACCGCCACCCCACCTCGCGAACTATCTAGCGATGAAGATGTTTAAAAACTTTTATTTATTATTTTATGTTGTTACTTTTATTCTATTTTAAGACTACTTTTTATTTTTCTTTAAGCTTATTTTTATTAGGTTTTATAATTATTATTTTACAATTTTTAATTTCGGCTATTTCATTACAAGTAATTATTCTTCTTTATATATTTCCTAAAACAGTTCCTGATTCTATCATAGTTATAAAGAGCTCCAAAGCTCACTATTACTTAGGAACTTGGAACTCCACTGGGAAAGGTTCTCCACGACTGCCATGCCCTACTCGACCATGACAATAGCCAACATGAGATATAATATTCTTTTGGCGTAGTATTTGTGGAACCCAACCTCTACCACAACCGGAGTATCCTCCTCCACCCTCATTATTACTTTGGCCGTTTATTCTCCATGACTCCAATTCAAGGAGTTCATTAATCATTCAGGAAGTTTCACTTTCAGGAAGTTTCACTTCTCTCCCTACCTTATGATTATAAATCTATCTTTGTCAATATATCTTTCTTTGTACATTTAGGGCAATGTACATCTTAAGTGTGGGGGGTCTTTTATATCATCATTAGAAATCCCTGGATTTTGTCTTATTCTCACGTGAATCACTCATATCACTATTAGAATGAATTTTTATTAATTTATGATTTTTATTGATATATCTTGAATTAAAACATAGGCATTTATACAATGATTGTTTAAACTTTAAGACATTAGGGAATCAAGCATGATAAGTTGATTTTTGAAGAATTAAAAACTATTAGGTTGTTTCCCTAAGTTTAGGTATTATCTTGAGTTGAAATTCACAAGTTTAAACATCAAAAAGCCATAATTTTTGTCAGAGCTTGAGCCTTTAGAGCATATTTTATTCCTTTCATGCTCACTTTCATTATGAGTGCGTCAGTTTTGATTTGTTATTCTAGAACTTGCTTGATTATGCATGTCAAGACCACACCATTTGATTTGATATGTCAAGATGATAAAGGCACTTAGGTTTAACCCAATCACTCCACAAAAGCCTACATTCATAATTAACCCTTAGTGAACCCTTTTGAGCCTAACAAACCATTAATTGATTTACCCTCAATATTAACCCATAACCCATTATTGTTGAAATCCCCTAATTTGGTCCCTATTTTTGTCGAGATTTGATTTGAACTAATTTCTTAGCTATGTTTTGTTCTTCTATATATTTGACTTGCTCTTAAAAAAAATTACTTCAATACATATTAGTAGTAATTCGTCGTTTTTGAGCTTGAGTGCTAATTCCATATTCTGAGAAAACGCTCACTTGTATTCAACTTTATTTTTCTAGCTAGGTAATTTTTCAATTCAATCTCGATTCTAACATCTTCTTTCAGCTTGTGACCACACCCCTAACCAAAGCCACGTTACAACCCTCTAAAAGACTTTTTTGATTGATGTATCAGCTCAATATATAGTGGTGGAGATTTGATTTTCAAGCAAGCCTATGGTAATAACTTTTCATATTGACTAATGAGTGCTTTTATTAATATCCTTAAACACCTTGAGTGATTTAAGTGAATCTTTAGTGAGAATGTTAAACTCTGTGATATTTTGATCAAAGGTAATCACTTAGATGAGGGGAGACACCTATGTTTTCGTGATAAAATGCTCAACTTGGAATGTTTGAAACTTTAATGTACTTTTAGTTGAATTTTCAATGTATGAGTACTTATGGATTATTTTGAGATATTATTGATAGGGATTATAAATTGAGAAGAATTTATTTTGATTATGAGTTAAGGATTTTTGCTTGAGGACAAGCAAATGCTTAAGTGTGGGGATATTTGATAAACCGTAATTTATACATATTTTTATCCCATGCTTAGCCTATTTATGAATGGTTTCTCCTTAGATTTCGTGAATTCGATGCTCCTAATCCTTTAATTTCATGTTTTATACTGAGGAGAGCATAGAAGAGTAAAAAGAGTGAGAAACGGGCCGTAAAAGGAAAAAAATGGACCCACGTGGGAAATCAACACAGCCTGGGCTTTCTCACATGGGCATGTCACACGGTCGTGTCCCTTTGGCAGGATTGAAGCATGACTTACACGGGTATACTACACGCCTGTGCCTATTCAACAGCCTTGACCACGGGCTGGAGTAATCACACGGCCATGTCACATGGGCGTGTCCCTGCCAAGCCCAAGTATAACTCTATTAGGAAAAAGTCAATTTTAGGGGCTCTTAGGCATTCTAAGCCTATTTAAACACCTGATGAGGCACTTAGAAGGGGGACGCAGAGTAGGAAGCAAGGAATAACTCAAGGAAAGCTGATTGATCCATCTCAAAAGTCGGATTCATCATCAAGACTGAAGATCCCCCTTCAAGTTCCTTCAGAAGTTTTCAGTTTTCTTATGTTTTGTTATCTCTATGCTTTTGAGATGTTTTCTTTCATAAGTATGAACTAAACCCCCTAAATACCTAAGGGGAATAAAACCTAAGACGGATCTTGTTATTATTATCTGAATTGTAATATTTGAATTGTTCTTAATTATGTGTTCTTAATTCTTGTTTTGATATTCTAGGATATTGATTCAAGTTAAGCTCTTATTCAGAGGAGGAATAGACCCTGTTTAAGAGTAAATTTGTCATAATTAAGCGGAGTTGATTGCACGCCTGGAGATAAGGTGATAAGATTTTGCCAGATTAGGGTGAAACCTAATAAGGGAATCCATAGATCGAGTTAATGCAATTCTAGGGTGTTAATTAGAAAGAGATTTCAATTATTCAACCTAGGGTTAGACGTTATTAGTCTTGAGAGAGATAATAATAAAACTTAGGGATTTCTACGGATCAAGTCAAATGAATAAATCGTCTGATTCAGAGTCAAATAACAAGTGAAGTCTAGGTGGATTTTTCCTTAGGTATTGTCTCAATCAATCGAATTTCCCCAAAAGTATTTTCCCAAATTTTCTTTATGTGCATTCTTAGTTAATAATTAGTTTAGATAACCAAACCTCTTAATTTTTAGGCTAGATAATAAAAAGGAAGTAAATACTAGTACTCGTAGTTTCTTTGGGTTCGACAATCCGGTCTTGCTGAACTATACTACTGTTCGATAGGTACACTTGCCTTAATCGTGATAATAAGTTAGTCTCAAGAACGATTCTTTCATAAATCTTTAAAACCTGTCACGAATATCATGTATCAATATGTGTTCGAATAAAGAGGAAATTTAAGAGGAAATTTAAGAGGATATGGAGGTGATGTTTGTTAAATAGCTCTACAAAGTAAATATAAAGATATAGGGAAATATGGTTCTTCAAAATTAGGATCAGAAGTTAGCACAATGAAGTATGTGGAAAAAAGGGGTAAATGCATGAAAACAATTGTGCACATTGCATGTAAAATAAACAGAAAGTTTGACAGTGCAAAAGAGTAGTCGTGTAAGTGATGTATTCGTAGAGCAAATATGCTCGTGTCTGTCATAGGTGAGTTTCCTAAAGTAGATAGTGTAACCTGGTAGACTAAGTCTGATCATGGTAATATCCATTAGCGAAAACTCCTAATCATAAAAATTTGTATCTGCCAAGTATGGCTTGTCGGTTTGTCAGTTCGAGTTTGAACTTTTATTTCTTGATAGTGGATATTGTGGGATGTATGTTCCAAGAGCTCACTAAGTTCTTACGAACTTACTCTATTTTTCCTTTTTAATTTTAGGTTTTTAGGTTGAACGTAGTGATGGAAGGGAAACACCATATCAACGTCCATTTATGATCCTTCTTTGTTTTCATGACTAACATGTACTTGTTAGGAGTACTATGATGATTGTTAGATGCTGCCATTTAAAAATCATTAAACTATATTTTGAAACGATGTTTTCTACTTTGAATGTTTACTGAGAGCCTTTTTGGCTTAAGATTAATTGTGGATTATGGTATTTTTGAATTAATTTGAGTAAAGTTTTAATCTACAAGCTCGAGTAATAACTCGAAAGGAAATTTTGTTTGATTTTATGAATAATTTCTAAGTTGCCTTCAAAGGCTATATACTCGTAACTTTAAACCGTTAAAGTGGCATGGTACCATTTTACATTTTGATTTCAATCATTTATGTTTTCAAGTTAGTTGAATACCCCTCTGGTAAATGGGTACCCACCTAAGCAAAATATTGGTTTAAAGGAAAGGTTTAATGTTTTCAATGGTTCTGCTCGTGACGCTCCATACCTGGATCCGATGAACGGGTCAAACGTGGGGTGTTACAAAACATATTTACAATTTAAGCATATAAATCATTCATACCATTCACTTATTATTATACACCACAAGCATATTGAGTTTCTGTTTAAGTTCTCAGAATTTATAAAGTTTGCAAATTTACATTTTTGTCTTCATACCTATTCAAACACTATTTAGCCTATGTACATGTCAAACTAAACCAAAATTTAGTGCCATACTCTTCTCTAAGCTTGGCAATATGATAAGATGAGCCGACCATGACCTCAGTTCTAGCTTTCCAAATCTATTTTCAACCTACATGTTAAAAATAAATGCATTAAGATGGTGAAGGCTTAGTAAGTACATCAAGAATTTTTTAAAAAATATTAGTTATATAAGCTACTATGCGTTACATTCATATATATTAAGTTTTGTTCATCACTATCATTAATTCAATTTTTTTCTTTTCAAACATTTACCATAACTTACCATGTTACATTTTTGTTTGTTTATACCACATTTTGTTTGGGCAAAACAAATACATAGTCATACCAAAGTGCATTAACAGAACGGAGATGCACCAAAGTGCAATTTCAGAACGGAGGGAACTGAAGTGCTAAAAAACAGAGGGTGCGCTAAATACCCTTAATTGCATGCCATATATATATCCTAATAGTTCACATCTCATCTACATGGGATTTACTTCCAACGAATTGCAGCATTTTATATGTTTCAAAAGATACACTGTAATTTGTAACTTTTCACCATTTAGTCCTCGATTATATATATGTCAAACTTGTAGATTTCATCACACAATTAATATTCATAACATCATAACTTTAATATATTTCATATAAACCCTCTTTTAACATTTCAAATTATTATGACATATTTTACTTTCTTTTCAATTTAGTCTCTTTTTTACCAATATTATACTTCATTTTTACATCATAAAATAGAATATACATAATTTACATAGATTTCCATAGATTTCCATCAACAATTATTTCATAAATTCATATAATACTAGTAATTAAAACATCTAAATAGCACAATTTTTTGCTAAATTAAAACTAAACAAGGTAAAATTCTAGAAGTACTTACAACCAAAGCTTGGATAATAAGGTGACATTTCTTCTTACTTCTTGATCACCTCTTTTCCTTTTTCTTCAATTTGATCCTCACCCTTCTTCTCTTTTCTTCAATTCCATATCAAAATATATAATATATTCTGTTAAAACCACAATCAAATAACTTTTCTATGTTATTTTATTGAAATAAACATGTATGCCATGAAGATTTCATCCTCTCTTACCTTAGTCACTTGAAATCACAACCTTATTCTTACTTTCTCTCTCCTTCAATACATATATGAAGACTCTTCTCATGAAATTAAGGTAACTAGTAAACTCCTCTATTGATTTTGCTAAGGAAACATGAAAGAAACTTGAAGAAATAAGCTTGGAAAGGTTCAACAATTATGGAAAGACCTAAATGTAATAAAAACAAAAGTCCAAATGATGGAGGAAAATGGTGGTGGCGTGGGAATGAGAAAGATGAATGACTTTTCATTTTTTTATTCAATTTTCTACACAATTCCACTAACATATCTCTTAATTTAATAATCAATTTTTATTAATTTGCAAATTAATCCACCAATCTCATTTCAACACAATTTCTTCCTTTAATTAGTATGTTTCCATAATTATTTAATTTAACTAATTACCATTTTGTCCTTTACCTTTTTCCATAATACCATATGTGAAACATACCTTATTTTAGTAAAACTTCACTCCTAGTCCTTACTCCTTTTTCCACCAATTCCATGTAATCATTTCAAAATTTTGATTTTCTCACTTTTGCCCCATCAATTTTTATTTTCCTACAATTTAGTCAATGTCCTAAATCAAGTTTTCTCATCTAATAAGCATTACTTAATTTCTTATTAGCTTTAACTATTTTCTAAATTGACACTCAAAATTCCTATTTTATATTTTTCGAAAATTTCCTAATATTTTCTAACCCGATATATCATTGTACCCAGCTCCGAGGCATAACCTGGATTTTACATGAGTTTCATTTCATATCAAACCATGGTGATCGAATTTGGTTGGTTAAGGAAGGCATGAGATCGACATGTATTATCTATTAAGGCTTATCTTATGGATTAAAGTAATGATTTTATTTGGAAAATAAGGTTGTGTCTTGGAATATATTTTGGAGGATTTTATCTTGAATTATATTGCACCAAAATAGAGTATTTATCTCTACAAAATCTTATTTGGAAGGCTACCTCAATTGGCCTATAAATACGCAGCTTATTCACGTGAATGGATGCACCTTTTCGAAAAGTGTTTCATGTTGATATCATTGGGATCTTTGCTATGATGTTTCTTGTATTTTACATTCATATTATAGGCATTCTTTGAGAGGATTTATATCTGATTGTAAGTGAAGTTTTGGGTGAGTGGATGTAACAAGTTACGACTAGCTATTGAAGCTACAATTACTTATTTGTGTAATGGTAGATTAGGCTTTAACCAATAGATTGTTAGATTAATTGTTGAATAAATCATTTACTAAGTAAGACTCCACAAAATAGGATTGTTTTCGAATTGCGTAAATAAACCTTGTGTGCTTATCTCTCTTTACTCTCCTTATCTGTATTGTTTTTATTTCTGTTCACAACCTTGTCCAAAATCGTGTTTGAACTAGTTGTTTAGAGAATTGTTTGAAAAAGAAGCAATCTGTCTATTTATTTTCAAATCTCTTGTGCAAGGAAATGAATTTTTTATTTATAATCTTGAACTTCTTGAATATTGATTAAAAATTTAGCATTTTTATTTAGAAATTATTGTTACTAGTGTGATTATTATGAATCTTGTGTTTGAAAATTGATATATTGCATTCTAGTAACACCAAAAAGCACTTAAATGATTTTCTTTTACTTGTTATATATCGGTTTCACGAAAACTTTTTCTTTTAGTTATTGTTTAGTGTTATAATAGTCTTATATTTAACCCATATACATTGGTTTATCAAAGGTTAATATTATGTATTAATTTATATGACTTTTATAAACATTTTAATTTTTTAAAATTAACCCAAAATCTAAATTTTCTAATTTAACCCCGCCTAGACAAGGATATTGACTTAGATTTTGTTGAAGGTTGGATGGATCCAAAACAGGTTGCTACAAATGTCATGCTACACTAAGAGGAACTAAACGAAGCTGGAATCCGAATTTTGTAACCGGAGATATTTTATTTCTTGTAAATGTTGTTTAGGCTGTTTGATTAGCAACACAAAGGTAACTTCAGGAATTTACTGAAATCATCTAAAATGAATTAAGATCCAAGATTTATATGAATGAAACCGTTCATAATTTTGAGCTTAACATATTTTCTGTATCCCAAATAATTTATCACATTTGTCATTCTTGCTTAGATTTTTTGTCCCCTGATTTCTCAAATTAGGTTAAGCATGCAAATTATATATATATATATATATATATATGATATTTTGTAATATGAGTTTTGGAATGTAATTCAATTTTGATAGTTGAATTTCAAAAATGTTGTTTTTGTTCGGCTATAAATAATTTGTTTGATTGTTTTTCATGAAATTATTATAAAATTAGGAGAGGAAATGATAACAACAAAGTCTGAACGTTGGTCTTTAAAGTGTCCAACCATTGTTATTGGGAAAATTAATAAAAACTGCTTTATATAATTCGGTAACCCTAAATATATGCTTTGTTTTGCTTTTATCTCCTAAAATCACCATACTCTAACCTTATCAATGAGAGTTATACATAGCATTATCGACATCTACTTAAAAATATAAATACTTGTTATTTTTTATTTACTACAAACGTTTGGATATCTCTAACATACAACATACCTATTGTCATAGGAGTAATTAATTGTAGTTTTTTAATCTATCAGCATCTGGTTTTTTACTTTAATTTGTGAAATTTTGTTTAGATTAATTAAATTTTTTTCCATCATATATGTGAGTAGAATGATTGAAATATTATTAATTTGAAGATTTTAAAGTTTATAGACTATGAATGACATCAATATAGCATCGAGAGCCACCAAAACAGCCTGCTTTGCTCTCAATGCCCTCAACAGCAGCCCCGCTCTTCTTATAATTTTTCTAATAAACGTCACTTTAATTATCTTTTTCATATATTATATTGTTACGTTGCGTCCGAATTATCCAAGTAAAGATTGTAATTATTTTGTGCTCATATTTTGGAATCTTGCAATTTCAGCCTAGTTATAGCAACCTACATGTGTCATATGTAGTAAATAATTTGTTATATACAAATATAAATATAAACCTTAGTTCTTTATTCAATCCAAATAAAACCCCAAAAAAATGCAAAATACATATTGATATCTTGTTATTCATACACAAATTCATGTAAACCAGAGAGGGTATAATCCATTTGAACTGCTCATTTATCTTCAGAGAAGAAATGGTTAATGGCTGGCATGACTTCAGGGGGACGTGTTCTTAGGAATTTACGAAGCCCATGTTCTGCATATTTTTCTCCTTCCTTATAGTTTTCTAGCACTGCTTGGCTACGATCAGATTTGTTGATCCTGCAAAAAATTAACAATTTTGAGACCCAAAAATATACTTGTTTACGTAAGAAAAATTATGATTAAAAAACAAAAAAGTACCTGACAGCAGGATTTAAGAAAACGTTCCTTGTAAGTTGAAAGATACACATGCTAGTTACAAAGGCCATGGCTCCTACTAGAGGGTACACCTAAGAAAAAAAAAAGCCAATTAACCAAAGAAAATAAAATAATAAAATATAAATTATTCATTTTGTCCATACCTCTGCCTTCATCCAACGCCCCATAATGAACACTTTTTTCTTTTTTCGTGTGGTTGGTGAAAATAAACCTTGAAAAACTGTAGGGTGGATTTGTTTTGTATAGGCAGAATTTGGTGATTGAAAGTGCAATTTGAGTATTTATATGAAAAAGGCAGGCCAGGGAAGTTTACGATGGCTGGTTGGCTTGACCTGTATTTCAGTGGGCTACATTTAATATTTTGACTTAACCCTTAAAATGAGACCCAAAACCATGTGCTAAAGCCTATGGTTTTTTCTTGAGTTGATAACTTTGGAATATATTATCTTTTATTGCCTTATTGGCCTTGACTAATTTGGGTTTCTTTGAATTTAATGACTCTATAGAATGTTCCCAGTTCGTTTTTAGAACAAATCCAATTAGAACTTTTTAAAAAAAAATTAAATTTAGTAATCCCAAGGAACTAAGAAGATCATTTCCTTTCTTTCTTGATATTAGAAATTTCTTAAGGACATGGACTTTTTCTGTGTGGCTGTTCCAAATATACCCATCATTACAATCGGTTAATTTCTTAAGTTGCTATTCAATTAAAAAAGAAAATTCAACCTAAGCTTATCTCTCACATCTTTGATGACATTTATTATAGTATGAAATTAACAAATCAAATTATATTTGGACAGATTCACTATAAAGATCAAATTCATGCCATTACCTAATATCTTCTTCATGCGTTGCTTACAGTTCTGTTAGAAGCGTGGCCGTAAACATGACAGTACTAAGAACTCATTAACAACTCCATATCCCTCAAACAAAAGGGTGATCTTAGCTACACATGCCTTGCAATGATGTCCCAAACCCTACCAACTCAGATTTCACCTGCAATGTGTAAATGTATATACCTACTCTTGTATTGTATGAGTTAAATTAAGAGAGGACATTGGTTAAAGTTTGCACCCCAATGCTGCTTCGGCTTCAGAAAGTTAAAAAAGTTTCATATTATTGGGCTCTGCCTGTGCTCATCAGGGTGTCTGCTCAGATTGATAGCTCCATTAGAAGTTTCTTAGTTGGTTCAGTTAGAGAGAGAGAAAGGTCTCAACTGTCAACCATGAATGGCCCCAATTCAACACAAAGTACCCAAACCTAACGGCTATACCTGATCCTGTTCCAACACAAAATATTTACATACTAGTATATATAACAAATGGTTTTGCTTTCTTTCGCATTACACTATGACAAACAGATTTACATTCCACTAATTAGGAACTTTTCCCCCCTAAGGCCTTAAAAATACAAATGCAATGCAATGATATACAAAAGTAACGGAAGGAAGGGCATGGTTAGAAAGTAGTACCAGCCTCCTTCCTCAGTAGTCATCAGTTCGACAACCATCTTCCTCTCATTGCTCCCCGCACCTTCTACAGAAACTGCAAGTTGCAAATCAACATTCTTCAATGATTATTGTCCTACACATTACTTTTCCAAGTATGTTTATCTGATTGGTACATGCCCATTTCATAATCATAGTTCTTTAGTTAATCCATCTAATGGACACATCTCAATCAAATAAAGGAATTGTTTTACTTGAATCGGCATTCCATTTGAGTACCATCATTGAAGGCAGTTTCTTCAATCATACTCCACTTAAAATCTCATCTCTACCATCTCCATCACCTTCAACATTGCATCCTAATTCACTGATCACATGACCTCATTCTTCTCATCTCCTTCACCATAACTGCCAAAATTTCAAGAAAACAGCAATCATGTAAGAAACGTGGTCTTGCAAAATACAACATTTGTCTCATTGAACGCTTTGATTTGAGCAACTTGATCCAATTAATAATCTGTTTACTAAATCACAAAAAAACAGAAACCACAAATCAGGAGTCAAATATTAATTGTCACCATTTGCTTAGTGCTGTTCTTTCTATTGGATACAGACAATAGAGACTACGAAAAGAGCTTGTAGTTAAATGACCTTTAAGTTCAATTCTTGACAAGTATTAAACAGAACAGAAAATATCTTAAGTTGATTTGAAGTTAGAAAAGTATAGAATTACACAGATAGGACAGAGCATTTGAGCCAATGCTCAAACATACCTAAACATTTGCTTGTGTTGTTGATCAACTTGTTTTGTAAATCTTGAGCAGCTTCAATCATGCCTTGAGTGTTGTAGGCTTGAATCATAGTTGCAAAAGTGATGTTATCCGGCATGCATTTTTTCTCTTTCATCAACATAAACAATTCAGCCATCCTTTTAATGTCATCAACCTGACCATAGGCACTGATGATACAGTTAAAAAAAGGGGTATCGAGTATCACATCAGAATTCTCCACCTGCCTCAAAATTGAACCAACCTTCTTAATTAACCCAGCCTTAGAGTAAGCACTAACAAGAGAACAATACGTAATAGCATTTGGCTTCATTCCTTTATGCTTCATTTCCTTGAAATATTCCTCCATCTTCTCAATCTTTCCGGCCTTTCCTAATACTTCAATAACAATATTATAAGTAACAATGGTGGGGGAGAAAAATCTTTTACTCATGAACTTCATGACCGAACCCATCTTCTCATACATGCCTGTTTTCCCAAAAGATTTAATAAGGATGTTGAAAGTGTTAATGTCAGGTCTTATCCCCATTAGCTGAAATTCTTCATACCACTTTTCCATCTTCTCAATCTGCCCACTGTTTCCATAAGCCCCAATAATAGAATTGAAGGTGAAAATATCAGGCAGGGAATCACCACTTTCAATCATATCTGTCAATAAGTTCCCCATATCCTCAAACAATTCAGCCTTACCATATCCATCAATAATAGTATTGTATGTAACAGTGCTAAACCCAATTCCTAGATAAGACATCTCTGCAAGAATTCTACTGATGAGATCAAAGCGGCGATGTTTCACACAAGAGTCGATTAGAATGGAGTAAGTATATACATCAGGTTTGCAGTCAAAGACTGATTTCATATCTTCAACAGCAGAAAAAGCCTTGTCAATGAGGCCACTTTTGCCATATGCATGTACAAGAGCAGTATAGACATCAATGGCGGGTTTAAGTCCTTCCGAAAGCATTGTTTCGAATAGCAAACTGGCTTGCTCGGGTTGCTTGCATTTACCCAACATCACTATCAATTTTGTGTATGTTTGGCATCTAGGCTCGTACCACTGTTGCTTGCGTAGAAGTGCAAATATCTATGAAACAAGCGAGTAATAAAATATGTTGTAACCCATCTTATATAAATATTATTTACGAAGTAAGGCAAAACAGTTGACAGGAGAAGAGAATGAAACAACCCAGTCCATAAATGACAAACCTCAAGAGCAGAGTACCAAGCGTTGTCCTTTATGGCTTCATCGAGAGCCTCCAAGACAGCCTTAGGCCAAAGCCTCTTGCGCTGCTTCTTGGACTTGGCTTTCCTCCCAATGCCTTCAATAGCAGCCTCCCTTCTTATAATCCGAGACAATGCGTCCTTGGAATCTTTCTGGGACCCCGTCAGGCAGTACACGGAGCTTCGGTTTGATGAGCAAACGAGCTGTTGAGGGCGGATTTTTGTCGAACAAGTGGTGGGCGGTGAGGAGACTGACAGGGGGCAACTTAAGTTGACGGCGCTAAGGGGACTTCGCAGCATTGGTGAGTGAAATACAAGCTGATAGTAATAAAGAAGTTACGAAAATGAGAGGCCGGAACGGAAGGGAAGCATGGGAAAGGGAGTCAGGAATTAATGAGTCGATCCATTAGATGTGAGATGAGGTTTCATCGATGAGCCGAGACCCCAAATTTTGGAATATTTTTATATATACACAATTTTCTTTCAAAAATATATTAATACAATTATGCAGTAGTGAGTTACGAAGAAAAGAAGCAATCAATTCAAGATCAGTCGTTAATCAGCAATCCCAAGACGTTGAAAGAAGACCTCAGTTAGTGTCAGTAGGCATGTCCCATTTAATTCATAACAAATTCTAACTACATTTATTAACCAAAAATAACTAATAATAAATGTTGGAACATAGCTTCTTCTTTTTTTAAATAATGGGTTAATGCAAAATTTGGGTTTGAATTTGCTAATGGGATTTAAATGTTTTCAACTTAATATCATATTAGAATTTAAACTTTTTAAGAAAATATCAATGATTAATTTAGATAGAAAAAATTTAATTGTTAAATTTAAAGATTAACTTGAATAAAAAATTACAAGTCATATTGCAAGAAATATGTTCAAAGACTAAAATAAAACAAAAACAAAATTTGAAAATAATTATCAAGTACATGCTCTAAATATTGTACTAATCCAAAATTAACATTGGTAAAAGTATATATTTAGAGTTTATGGCTTTTGAACTTCCTTGAACCCTTTATATTCAAGCACTAAAATCATTTCTTTTTTACAATTAAACTCATTAGAGATACTTTATCATGTCTATTAATTTTTATACAATGTCTAAAATTAACTATAGCCCTCAACCCTTAAAATATGATAATGCACCCCACATCTTCTTATACTAACAACTTATACTAACAACAAAACAATAGTTTCTTGAAATCAACATATTTGCATTATCAACGGTATATTTTAACATAAGGACAAATTTTTTCAATCCAAATATACCCAAAATATTTCCATATTATACCCGCCATAGATTGGAATCATGATGTCTGTGTTTTGGTTAATTTTATACTGTATTCTATAGACCGAAGATGTATTTTGGTTAATATTAATAATTCAAATAAGTAATAATTATCCAACAAATATATTCAAAATATTGAACATTCCGCTAGAGATTTCAACAACTTAAAAACATGGAATAAGGATAAATTTATATGTTTCACATAATCCAGTAACTTCTATAAATGAAAATAACGGAAATCAACTAGCTAATAAACACCAAGTCTCTAAAACTGTTACTGACGATGGAACCAAACAACCAGCTTAAGTTCATATTTGATAGATTCACCCAGTTTTCACCCCCTACATCGATGCATCACTGGCTCTCCGAAAGTGGCTTTCGGGCCAAAAAGAAATACATAGGCGTAAATATCTCTTTCCTGAAATTGAAAACCAAAACAAAAATTAACATAATTAATTGGACCCAGACAGAGAACCATAAGAAACCGTCACCCATCTCGTTTATTTAGTTTTTAATTTTTTAAATACCGATTAAGATGAAGTAATCATGGGAAATAGGACTCAGTAATGTAACTCACCTACCACCTTCAACCAACCCTTCTGCAGCTTTCTCTAGAAAATCTTGAACTCTTTGACTTCCCTTGGGAGCTAATCCCACAAATTCTAGAGCCTTTACCTGCAAAGAAATGGATAAAAGTACTGGTAAGTGCTTATGATCTTAACATTGAGTCCATTGTTACTTCATGATGAGCATCATTAGAGTGGAACAATGTAATGTTTCGTAGCTTTTACCATATTTCTGGTGATGAAGCGTCCAACAGATGTTAGACGGAAGCTACTCAATGAGAAGTGGCTTGTATCCAAAGGCAAGTACCAAGGGAGTGGAGAGCCAACAGCAAGATCTTTCTCCCAAATTATCTAGAATACAATATGAAAATGGTTAACAATATTAAAAGATAAAAAGGTAGGGACAAAGGGCAGAGACCAAAGTAAGAGTTCACCTCAAAACCAGCCTGTTTTAGAGCTTCCAGGCACTGTCCAGTCAATCTGATATCCGGAAGACCATCACCAATCTCAATTTCAGCCTGTATAAACAAAAACTATCATTTAAGCTAAACTCATGGATGCATAACAAACCGGTTGCATTTTAATGCCCTTAAGATGCCCACCTTAATTTTCTGATGTTCTGAGTTATTTGGATCAAATGAATCTGTCATGCACCACTCATATGCAGCAAAATACTGTCCCGGCTTTAGTACTCTGTAAATCTCCTTGTAGCAGCCATACTATGTCATGACAGACAACAATCACATCAATAAAGTGGTATAATATGAAAACAATTAAATCAAACCAAATCAAATCAAATCGATAAATAATGGAAACTTCATAATTTATTCCATCCAAGATGAAAATGATCTTGAGTGTGATGGGGGAATTTTAAATTGACATACCGCATCCGGAGCATGGCAAGTAGCTTCAATTGCGTAAACTGCATCAAAGGCGCTGTCAGGAAATGGCATCTTCATGAAGTCAGCCTGCATTAGATAACAAAAAGGGAAAATCAGCCATACCACTACTGTGCCTCGTGAAAAAACCTTTATTGCATGTTGTATGAAAAATTGTAAAATAGGGAATAATAACAGACATAATGTTAACTTGAGTGCAACAATAATAAAACTTGACACAGAAAATTACCAACCTTCACAAAGTTGCAAGTCTTCTCCACTCCAGCAATGCGGTTTAATTCCTAAAATATTCACATTTTTAATAATCAAAAAAGTAAATTTTACAGTAGTCAAGCGAAAACCTAGACACAACATGAAACACAAAAACAAAATAAAGAAACTAACATAACTATGATCCATCACTTTTTAAAAACTTGAGAAGTTCTTAAAATGTTACCCTTCTTTTATCAACCCAATGCAGCTAATAATAATTTCAAAGATCAATAAACTGAGAATCAGAAACAAGAGTTAAAAAGAAAAATGAACAGAGAAATAAAAAGCCTATCTGCTGCATATCCATGAACGTTTCTATTGAGAATGAAGAGATATTCACCTTCCCTCTTGTTATTTGATATTCATTGTTGTTTATCCCAGTGACCGATGTGGAACTGCAGCAATCAGCAGAAAAACATGACTTAAGAGTCCTTCAAGGCATTCTCTAGATAAGAATATCAACTACAAATAAACTAGTCATGATTTATTCAAAAAATATATTGCTACAACTACAATACCATCCGATGAAACAGGGCAAAGGCTCAACAGCTATGAAACACCAAGAGAAGTTAGCTTACCTTACAAGATAATTGCAACATTTCCCCCCTAATTTGAGCTTAATTATTTATTCAGCCAAAAAAAATTTAAGAAATAATGAGAAAACACAGGTTTAATGAAAAAAAAAAACTGATATCAGATGACTCTAGTCTCCATGCTCATCCATACACATACACGTAAAACAAAGAAAACTAGCCTATTAAGCAATATAAGCTACAAAAAGGATACAAATAAACAAGGAAAAATACATAAAAGGAAGATGAAATAAAGCAAAAGGGCTTTGAAAACAAACTGCTATTTACCTGAATCGAGCAATTTCTCTAAGTGGTCCACCAATTCCACATCCAACATCCAACACCTAAAAGAAAATGTAAAATCTCAAGTCAAAAATCATACGTAACAGAAAACTCAAGTAATAGCTCCATGCTCTAATGAAGTGGGAAAACCTTGTGTCCAGGCTTCAACCCAAGTTGTAAAGCAAGAAAATGTTCATGCCGCTTTATGCTTTCTTTGAGAGACTCCCCATTCCATCTGCAGAAACAAATTTTATGATAATGATCAACAGTGACTTGAAAAAGCAACTGTACCACATTCCTTGCATACACAAGATAGAGGTGAATGAATGGATACCTGGGAGCAAAATGGAAAGATTCACCCCATCCAAACTCATAAAAGCTGGTAACAAGATCATAGTATTTGTTAACCTGAATTCATAACATCAAATGAGTGTTTGCACATGCAATCAAATCCTAATTCAACTTTACCATTCCAATAAAACTGCAAGTGAGAATACAGTATTCATTAGTTTAAGACAAAATAGCAGGTATCAGATCATCATATGGCTTGAAGAAATAGACAACTATATCTGCCAGTGTAAGTAATACAGTCAAACAAAACAACAAAGCAAATATCCAAGCTCCTAATTCATAACTAACAGAAAAGGTTGAAAATGAGCTAAAAGTAAAAAACCAAGCAGTAGGTTGCAAGGATAGCTGAAAGCAAAATTGGTAAAAGAAGCTATTCTGACCATGTCAGTGTAGTTGGCTTTTCTCTCTTCCTCTTCGCCTCCATAAAAGACATGATATCGCTCATACCTGAAGCATTAAAATAATCTCATATAAATTTCAAAAACAATAGCAAAAATCTAAAGAGTAAAAGACAGCATTTCAAGTGATCATGCATAATGTAAGTATACACAGTATGAGTTCTAAGTAACTACAAACAACCCTATGGTATTGGTCACTGTATAGCAGATTTTGCATGGGCACAAATGTCTTATTTTTGTTTAATGATTTACAAAATATTTTGATGGCATGCTATCGATATCTTTGAATAACTTTCACCACATGGCTCTTCAGTTGGAGTTGGAGGTCATTTTATGATTACATTTTTGCTTTGAGAGTAAATAGCAGGGTCCAATACTCTTTTTGCATAGTAGGAAATAAATGAAGTTCTAACTTCTTTGAGAAAAATCAACAACTGAAATCAACAGACCTGCCAAATTAAATTTTTTTTATATATTACAATCACCATTGAAGACCAAAGGGATGCTAACAACTAAGATAAAAGAAACCCATAAATCAGCTGCCAGTCATGTCATGTTGACACACAGGTACTTTTAATTCCTTAATAATATCACCATAGAAATCTATAGTCACTTGTATCTTTCAACCAAACCCGTCATGTCAGCCTTACCCAGTTACAGAAGAGTCAAAAAGTAAAACAGGTACCAGTCATGACCTGGTCCGTGTTCCGTGCAGTTATATAAATTTAATGACTCTTAAATTTGGGAGATGGAAACTTATTATGGACGTAATAAATGAGATTGTACTGCAAACCAACGTCACCTGTGAGTGAGAGAGAGATGCTAACAATCAAAGGTTAAGTACACAGAAAATAAGCTTAGCAACTAGAGAAAGATTAAATCAAGCAAAAAGCTTAATCCATAGAGTGGGAAAGAAATTTTAAGTTACTTTAACTAAAAGACACATTAATCCAGAGAGAAAGAAGTGTCATAATCTAGTGAAGATTGAAGTAAAATATACATTCGTTAGGCATTTTTCACAATAATTATTGCTTTTATCTTATTTCTCTCTCTATAAAAAAATTATTTCTTCGTATCATTTTTCTTTCCTGTCAAACACAGCAATTAAAAAATATATATGCTTTCTATATTTCTTTCCACATTCCAAGTAAAAGCTTAAGTGATTTTTTTCTCTTTTATTCTCATTATGAACATTTACCAAACACAAAAAAAAAAATGCATAAAAACTGAAAAAGGAGGGATCTATACTCAACTCTCAAGACATAATTAAAAAAGTAAAAAAAATTAAAAAAAGGGGAGAATGAATACTGTTCAACAGCGGAAAGGACTTCGGCTTTCTCGATCTTGCCGCCGAGACCGGATGCCAGATCCAATGCACCAGCCTTCGACATTTTTCTCCGTCTCTCTCTCTCTCTCTCTCTCTCTCTCTCTCTCTCTCTCGTCACTAGCAGCACCCGCAACAAATCTAGTTAAAAAAAAAACAACGAAGTTATTCAAGTTTCCACTTAAATGTAGATTCTTTTGCCTGACTATATATACATACAGCGGATGCAGATAAGGGAAGCGAGAGGAAAAAAAGGCGGAGAGTGGCGTAAACAGATCAAACAATAAAACCAAAGCAAAGGACCGGACTGGACTTGGACTTGGATGAGAAATGCAACAACTTTGAGGAGAAATTTAAGGAGAGGGTGTTGCAAACGAATAATCTCATGTAATGGTACAAAATTGCCCAACTGGACCAGCCTGTTACCCTAATAGGGCTGGGGCAGCCACAACGTGCACATTCTAAAAACTTATTAATACCATTGAAACATCCTTAAACAATACTCTAAATTCTAAATCAGTTCTAAACTTTTAAATTATTTTAATTAAGTATTCAAAGTATCCTTTTTGTTAGTTTAGCAGTTGATTTAGATGTTTAATGTGCAATTGGCAAGTGACATTGTACTCCCAAATAAAAAATCTTGGTTCGAAATTTAGATTTCATTGATAATATGAGCACATTAGGAGTCTATTTGATAATATTAAAATTTTATGGCACGCATATGTGTATGAAAATCATGTATTTAGAATAAAAATTTGTGTTCAAAAATAATATATAATAAATAATGAAATTTATGATATCAAAATAAAAAATAGATTAAATTGTAAGTAAATCGAAATTTAAACATATGAATACAGTGTATTTATCATGGTGTTATCATCAATCTTAAATTGATGTCAACTTAATTTGTGGCACCATCTCAATTAACAACATTATTAATATATACAATTGATGAAGGTAATAAAGCGTGTATAAGAAAAATAAAATGTATAAAAATATCAAAATAAAACTTTAGTTGAGTGGTAAATTTAAAGTTTTACTAACCTAATTGGCATAGGTTCAAATTCTTTATATGCATATTTTATTGAAATAGTTAACAATATTAAATACTTAAATTAACTAGTGACATTATAAAAGTAGAGAGACCAAATTATGTCAAAACTTGAAATATATAGATTAAACCTCAAGTTCCGACATAATATAAGAGTTAAAACTTAAGTTTGACAAACTCAAAAGAAATAAGAAGTTGCGTGTCCATCTTTAAGGCCCTTAGAGCATTCAAATTACATACAACCAAATACCATTTTAATCAGAAATTTAATGATATTAATTATTTGGACTAACTAATAATATTATAAAAAAATATAATGACTAAATTATTCTAGAAAGTAAAATATAAATGATAAATCTTAAATTGAAGATAAATAAAAGGACCAAAACTTAAATTTATCACTTTTCTATAATGAAAAAAGAAAGAAATGGTAGGATAATATCTCTCTAAATAATATTCCTTTATCTTAAAATTTGTTTTTTGGTACATATATTATCGATCCCTTAAAAAAAACCATTATCAGTTATTTTATTTTATGAAATATAAAATAAGTAAGATATTTTATAATAAGATATTACTTATAAGTGATAAATAAATTATTCTAACTTCTTATATTTATTATATGATTTTTAGTTTTTATTAGTACTAAATTAATTTTACATAATAATTTGAATCCAATACTGTATGATATAATAAATAAAAATATAATTAATATGATTTTATCTATTACCATTCAATTCAGTTGTATAGTTAAATGAATAAAATATTTGTTATATTTATCATATTATTTTATATGACTTTAGCTATTATTAATTATTAATTAATATTAAAGTATAAAAACAAATAAAATCATTTTTAAATTTTAACTATTAATATTATTCAACATAGTTTAAATGCATAAAAACTCTATTATTATATTTGTAAAACATTATTCATTACAAGTAACCTAATATTTTTACATTTATCAATAACCAATAAATTTACTATATTAATTTGTAGATAATATATAATTAATATAAATATATTATATTATATTAAAATAAATTAAAATAATTTTTTCTTTATTATTGATGGAAACATAATAATTTAAATATAAAATAATGCAATATAAAATTTGATTTTTATTTATTATGTTAATTTATTTAATAAGTATCTTTTAATAGATTTATAATTTTTATTTATAAGTATGATAAATTAATTATCAAGTAAAATTTTAACCAATTATTTTGGTAAAACTAAAACTCTTATTATAAATTTGATAAATTTTATAATAATAAAAAAGTGAAAATGACAAATTCAACTGGGTTATATTGTACGGTTCAAAAGTTTTTTTAAGCTCGTGTTTTTATGTACATTATAGATAAAAATAAATTATAAATAATTATTTATTTAAATTATTTATTAATGTTGATTGAGTCTTAGCTCGACTAGCATTGAAATTGTTACTAATCTAAGAGAACGTGGGTTCGAGTAATGCATTATCCTCTTATTTATGGGTTGAGAGCTATGAGTAATTTTAAACATTGTGTGTTAAATATGACTCCTATTTTCAGTCAAATTTGAAAAATAATCTTTCAGTTAAACTCTGTTTACTTGTTTCAATCAAACACTGATTAGTTTAGTTATTTTATTATTATTTGATCTATGAATTTAGCCTATAAATAGGCTCTTTTACAACCTTAGAAAATATACCCATTAGAGATTAGAACTCATAACACATTTAGAGAATTTTGTGTTTACGTTTTGTGGGTTCTTTGTTTTCGGGTTTTCGGGGTTTAATTTTTATCTCCATCTTTTGTACTCTTCGTTCTTTTGCTATTATAGTAAAATTATGTTTGCCCGCGGTTTTTTTATCCTCTTTGGAGGTGTTTTTTCACGTTAAATTTGTGTGTTCAATTTCTTAATTTATTCCGCTATTTTCTTGTTCGTTACTTAATCGGGTCGAAATCCATAACAAGTGGTATCAGAACTAGTTCAACTTTCATAAATCAGCCTGTTCAGAAATGACAGCAACAAGATTTGAAATTGAGAAGTTCGATGGTGAGACAAATTTCAATCTGTGGCAAGTTCAGATGATGGCAATTCTAATTCAATCCGGTTTGAAAAAGGTTGTTACTAGGAAAAAGCCTGAGAATCTAAATAAAACAGAATGGAAAGAGCTTGAAGAAAAGGCTTTGTATGCAATCCAGTTGTGCCTCACGAATACGGTATTGCAGAAGGTATTGATGGAGAAGACCTCATCCGCCTTGTGGAAAATGTTAGAAACTCTTTATGCGACTAAGTCTCTGGCTAATCGTTTAGTGTTGAAACAACGTCTATTTACGTTTCGCATGAACGAATGTGAGCTTCTTAGAGATCACATCAGTCAATTTATTACTCTTTTAGATAACTTAAAGAATGTTGAGGTTCATATTGATGATGAAGATCAGACTATGCTATTATTGTGCTCTTTACCCCCTTCATACAAGTCTTTAGGGAGACCCTAATTTATGGCAGAGATAAACTCTCGTTCGAAGATGTGAAGGGTCATTTTTTGAGTAGAGACAAACTCGACAATGAGCTTCATTTGGATAGCAAGACAGATAGGCAAGCTTCCGTTTTGGTAGCATCAAAGAAACGAGATAAAAGGTGTCGCTATTGTAAAAAGTTAGGTCACGTCAAAGCAGATTGTTATAAACTGCGAAATAAAAAAGCTACTGAGAGTAACGAGGAAGATGTAGCTGGTGCTAATTTGGCCGATGAAAATGGTGATGATTACTTGTTAGTGTCAACAAGCGATAACACCAAGCTCACGTCCGAGTGGATCCTAGATTCAGGATGTTCTTTCCACATGTGTCCCAATAGAGAATGGTTCTCCACATACAGTTCGATTGAAGGTGGAGTTGTGTGCATGGAAAACAATTCATCTAGTAAGGTAATTGATATTGGCGTTGTTAAAATTAAGATGCATGATGGGACGATTAGGACACTCTCAGATGTCAGGTATGTACCTGATTTACGAAAGAATCTCATCTCCTTAAGTATTTTAGACTTGAAAGGATGCAAAATTAACATCGAGCCGAGCGGCATTAAAGTATCTCGTGGAGCTCTCGTTTTGTTAAAAGGTAAAAGAACCGGCAGTCTTTATATTCTGGAAGGTTATACAGTGACCGGTGAAATCGACGTCCTCGTCTGCTTCTGAAGTTAAAGTCAACTTGTTTGGAGCGGAGGCAACTTGGTCATAGGAGGGAAAAATGTATGACCGTTTCGTTGAAGAGAGGTTCTCTTTTAGATGCAAGTTTTGAAAAGTTAGGGCACTGTGTTCGTGAAAATCAGACCCGGGTTAGTTTTGATTTGGCACTGTACAAGTCGAAGGCTAGAAGTCTTCTAGTTTCTAAGCACAAATTCGACTCAGTTAATTCCCTGCATAGTTCAAGATAGGCTCGTGGCGGGCTTTGGCAAAGATGGTGTTGTGAAAATATGAGTCAATGTGGATATTTGTTAAATATGACTCCTATTTTCAGTCAAATTTGAAAAATAATCTTTCAGTTAAACTCTGTTTACTTGTTTCAATCAAATACTGATTAGTTTAGATTATTTTATTATTATTTGATCTATGAATTTAGCCTATAAGCAGGCTCTTTTATAACCTTAGAAAATATAGCCATTAGAGATTAGAACTCATAACACATTTAGAAAATTTTGTGTTTACGTTTTGTGGGTTCTTTGTTTTCCAATTTTCGGGGTTTAATTTTTATCTCCATCTTTTGTACTCTTCGTTCTTTTGCCATTATAGTAAAATTATATTTGCCCTTGGTTTGTTTTATCCTATTTGGAGAGGTTTTTCCACGTTAAATTTGTGTGTTCAATTTCTCAATTTATTTCACTATTTTCTTGTTCGTTGCTTAATCGGGTCAAAATTCTAACATTTTGTATATAATATTTTTTTTGTCAAAATACCTATATGTAAAACAAAAATTAATTATTGACTTTTATCTGGTTTCTTCTCTCTTTTTTTTTTTCCAAATTTTTCATTGTTTCTTTTTGTTCAAAATTTATAAAGAATTGGGTTTCTACCATCAATACTTTTTTTTTTTATGTCCAAAAACGCCAAAATTGATGGTATGTTGGAATAGTATTTAAATCTATACTTTTTAGAATTTGCAATCTATTCTTTTTGAGAATTAAGAATTTGTAAGGGTGAGTATTCGATCGAATTAAGTAAAAAAGTTTTAGAATTAATTGAGTTGACGAGCCTCATTTTGTCATCCTATCTCAATTTAAATTTTTTTTGAATCGAGTTGAGTGAAATGAAGTTTAAGAGTCGAATAAAATCAAATGAAATTGTTAGAATTAAATTAAAAATTAAGCATGTCAAATTAAAATATTGTTGTAATATAACTAATTTAATATTAAAACACATAAATTTGAAAATTTTTCAAAACAAAATAAGAAAAAAAATATTTTAGTATGATAAATTTGAATAGTTAATTTATTTATTCATGTCCTTAAAATTATTATTTTAGAATTTTTATAAAATTTTAAACTTTTTTTATATATTTGAGTTTTTTATATTTTTAAAATATAAATTTTGAAATTTTTGTAAATATTTTGAATTTTTATAATTTTGTTGAGAGAGATAAATTTGCTCATTTTCAAAATTGACAAGAATGAAAAAGGTATTCACACCCATCTATTATTTAAGTTATTCAAATTATAAAATTTAACTCGACTCGAACTCGAATTATTTATTCGAGTCAACTTAAATAAATCGAATAACTCAATTCGATTAATTCAAAATTTAAAATATTTTTCAATTTTTTTAATAAAATCTAGTTGGAGTTTTGTTAATTCAACGGGTTTCTTCGATTCACTAGCGGTTGCTTTAATCAAGCCCTGCAACCTTTGAATGTGTTTCATTATTTTTACAAAATTTTAAAATAGTTTATTTTTTAGAATATTTTAATAGATCTACAAATTAAAAATTTTAAAATAAATAAAAGAAAAGAAATCAATGATAAAAATAAAGGAGAAACAAGCAAAAGTAATTATGTAAATAATTAGAAGAAAAATTGAATTTGTACCTTACTCATTTTTTTATATAAAATAAAACCCATTAAGAATGAACTTACATGGAAATTGATAATTAGTTTTTTATAGAAAAAAAGATCCCTTGATGCAGTATAATGAATGCGGAGATTTATGCTTAGGTGTAAATATAACGTAAAAGAAAATATCATATAGCTTAGCTTAATTGGTTATCACCGTAGCTTCAGTGATGGAAATGAGGGTAAAAAGTATTATGGAAGATTTTGTTTTGAAACTTAAATTGTATTTTGTTTTATTTATTTAAAAATAGATAAATTAGTCATTGTACATTAGATTAAAGAATAAATTTGTTCTTCTTATTAAAATATTTATTTATTTCTATTATTAAAAAGTGGTGTGTTTAATAGAATAATAAAATAGTTACACATAGCATATCATGTGTATCTTATTCTAATATATGTGAATTAATTTTAATACTAGAAATGAATAAATTTTTTAATAAAATAGCTAATTTATTTCATTTTTAATAAAAAGATAAAATATATGGAAATCACCTGTAACCTAACCATAATTTTTACAATTTTTGAAAAAAGTCTTCTTGCTTAAGATGGTTAATGTTGCCTTTTATTTAGTGCTACTCCATATATATAGATTTCGTGACGGAATTGTAAGGCAACTCATGTTCGTCTTGTAAAATTAAGAAGAAAGTACAGAAGAGCTTGGTTTTGGGGGCCTTACTAATTATATAAATGATGAAATTTTATGTGGGCAAGAATAAGATCAGTTGTTTTCAAAGAATATTTTTAGGAGAAGACATAATATCAAATAACCACATCAGCATGGTAATTAAGGATCAAATTTGGAATAGCTTACCAAGCTTCGAGGTCAGTGCAGACCAAAAAAGGTTCAAGGATGAAGATGTGAAACTTTCCGAGTTGAAGGACTAAAAGTTAACATACCCCATTACTTAATTAATGTGCTTGGTGGGTTGATTTTGGCGTTTATCACGTGAGTTGTGACGTGTTGAGCGCGGTGAATACCTTAGTAAATGACAAGAACAACAGCACATGTTATAGGGTGAAAGTAACGTGTCGCTTATTGTAAAAAAAAAAAAGAGAGAGGAAGGTAACATGTCGCTTTCTTACAGGGACTTTATTATTAAAAAATCACACGCCTGACTTTTACAAAAGAAATTATTATTAGGTATTTTTATATAAAATTAATAAAAAATTTAAAATTTAAACTTAAAATATTTCAATCCTTAAAAGTAAATTTTAATAAGTAAATTTTTACATAAAATTTTTCACATATAAATGTGTCATTATCCATGTATTTTTAAAATTTTAGTTTAAGCTTAAATTTTTTTCTATACAATATTTTTACATCTTCTATTATTATAGATATCCTTTTCAAGAAATTTTTTACGAAATGAGGTAAATCTTCAAGAATAACCAAGCAATTAATTCTATTTCCATCCATTTTTTCTATACAATACTAGGAGTAAGGGATTGGGATAACATGATTTGAACCTCTGACAAATAAATATCTGACAAGAGTTTTAATCAACGTTCCATTCCAAGTCAAGATAAAATTATGCCATTTTTTAAACAATAAATATTTACTTCCTTAATATGCATTTGGCTTAATACATAATTTGGTACTTGAATTTGACGTTATTTTATTACGTGATACATGTGTTGTTTTTTGGTCAAATCTTGTATTGTATTTGACAAAAGTTATATATTTTAGCACCTAAAGATAATAGTGTTAACTTTTTAATGTTTAATTAGTATTAGAGTTAATTTGATAAAAATCATAATTAGCTAATAATATTAGCAATTAAATTCCATCAAATTAACTCTAAAATCGAATTGGATCACATCCATCAAACTATATTTGACAAATTAAACACAAAATTAAATAAATTCACAATTAACACTAAATTTTTTATTAACAAAATCATGAAAAAATCAAACCTAATTATATTATCAATTAACTTTAATCAAATCAACTTTAAAACCTGAATTAAATACTAAATAATTAACACTATTATCTTTGGATACCAAAATACATAACTTTTGTCAAATACAAGTATCAAATTAGACAAAAACAACACATATACCTATCAAACTTAACTACCAAATAATATATTTAATGTAGTTATTTTTATTTTAACATAAACTAATTTTGACCGTATGGTAAGTAGATGATGAAAATTTGTCTTGTGCTGTTTTGGAAGCAAAGTTTAAAGTATTGTTGGAACCGTTTAATAATTGAATTTGGGAGTAGTTGCTTACATGTTTGGGTAATTATTATAATTGATGAGTCTCATCGAATTGGGTCTAATTAGAGTATCCAATTATGCTTTCTAATTTTTGTAAGTGAGGGTTAGAATTGGAGTAATTATATTGAAAGTCAATTTTAAAAATTGTTTTTATACAAGTTTCATCTATGAGTGCTTGAGATGGTAAAAATTTCTTATATTATAAGTTCTAAAAAATTATATTATAAAAATAATTTATTTATTTTATAAAATTATAACAAAAATTTATGTTATTTAAATCCTAAAAAATTCTGAAGTTATGGATAACAAGTTTATTATAAGAAAATTATTTTACTTATTATAAAAGTATAATAATGTATTTATTAATAAAAAATATAGTCAAGAAGTATTAACATAACTTATTTATATATCTATACTATCGTTAAAAATAATATAGTTATATATATATATATATATATATATATATATATAAAACTAAAGTTATGGTAAAAAATTATAGTATTTATAAGAAGTGTTATGAAAATTATTAGACAATTTATAGACTATTTTTATAAGAGTTATATATTATAAAATTTATATTATTTTTAATTTAGTTTACATATTATTAAAAAGGATATAACTTAGCGTAAGTGTTTCTCCAAATTAAGTTTGTATAAGTTTTTATAATTAAAGTTATAGACTATTTGGATTGTAAACCCAAATATTATAAGATTGGTGCTAATTATGCAAATACAAAATGTTTTCTTGCATCATATCATAGGGTATGAATTACCATTTGAGAGAATGATGCCAAACACAAACACCATAGACAATTCATGAACTTTTTAATTTGAGACATTAAATATTTTAAAATGTGATTGAGAAGATATTTTTTATTCTACAAAAAAAAACATATATTAACAACTTCACCTTAGTATAGCACAAAAAAAAAATGTAGGGTCGTACTAACTTGTTGCATATTTCATAACTTAAATCATAGGTGGAAGATGATTTATACTTTGAAGACTGTTAGAACTGTAAATA
Source organism: Gossypium arboreum (assembly GCF_025698485.1). Lineage (NCBI taxonomy): Eukaryota > Viridiplantae > Streptophyta > Magnoliopsida > Malvales > Malvaceae > Gossypium > Gossypium arboreum. The sequence continues at coordinate 133,248,799 of NC_069077.1, forward strand.
ATATCTAATATAAAATTAAAACTATAAAGCAGGATCTATGATGTCAAATCATCATGAATAAATTAAGAACAAAGGCATATACGGAAGCGTACCTAAATTCATCGATTTCTTGAAATCTACGGATCTTGGAGTTTTGATATTCTAAATTAGCATACAAGTGATCTAGAGAAGGTGACTCTCTCTTTTCTAAAGATGGGATATTATAAAAGTTACCTTGTGAGTAATTTGGGAACCATAACCCTAATATATATAACTTTGGCACATTAGCCTTAATTTCTAATCAGCTTATTATCAATTAGAAATTAGTTACTACAGTATCTACACATATTTGACCCATATTTTATTTAACAATTAAAGCCCAATAAACTATAATCAAATTAGATCGCTTTTAATTTGGGCTAACCTATAATGATAGTAAATAATAACATGTAATTACTCTTATTATATATGTGATATCCATATTTTCCAACAAAGACTACATAAAAGAAAGAGATATTGATAATCTTAATTACACCAATTCAAATTCGGATGATGAACTCAGTCAATAACCAAGCAGATGATGATAAAGAGAACATGTTAAATATTAAAGAGGAATAACTCAATAAATATGCAGAGAGAAATTAGATAAAATTGCATAAGATGTGTATTTTATTGTTATTTGTATTAATAATCATATTATCAACTACATTTTTAGACTAACATAATACAAATGATGATTTGATTTTAATTTTGTTGTTTAAAAATTATTTTTATCATACTAGTAATTTTATAGTAATTAAACTTTTTAAAAAGTATAAATTATATAAATGTGTAATTACAATTCATACTATCAAACATGATATAGAGAATTACGATGTAATTACTCCCGCTTGTAACACCCCTCACTTTGTCCGATCGTTAGACTCGAGCTATGGGATGCTACTATTATTACTGGAGCAGATACACACAGCTCATACCAAATTATTCAATCGAATGTCAATTCATTTTATAATTTCATGTGTAATATGATTTACAAACAAAACCAAGACTTAACTGAGCTTATGAAAGCTCTAAAATTAATCAGAACATAAATGAGGACCAAACTATAAATTTTTCAAAGTTTGAACATAGGTATCGATACCCAAATTAGGTACTAATACCATCTTTAGCTTTGATGTTTTAAAAATCGAGTAAATATACACAGGTATCGATACTAAAATTAAGTATCAATACTATTTTGGCATTCTGCTATTTTCATAATTTTTGGACACAAGTCAATCCATATCGATACCTTTATAGAGTATCGACCTTTGTGATTAAATACTGATACTTTATATTGGTATCGATACCAAATTGACATTTAGTCATTTTAAAACACTGTTCATTTGATAAAGTACTGATACTTCAACCTATAGTATGGATACTTTTTGTTAGAAAGTTAAAATTTCAAGTTTTGATACTCTTTATGCTCAAATCAAAAGTCAAACCAAATCATACTTATAGGCATTTATTCAATCTGCAACAACCAACTTCCAAACATACCAAATGCCACAATTCATTCATTAAACCAATCATGAACTCAACATACTTCACTTAGTAACTAACATATGCTTTTACCTATACAATTCAACAATTTAACCATGACGTATACCAACTCCATTGAACAATCAACCATACAAATAGCCATTTGCAAGATCTTTCTAAACCATTAGACATCAATATCGTCCTTATACTAATGCATGACAACCTGTGAAGTAACAATTTATGAAAGATAGAATGCTATTCAATTCCACCATCTAACACAACCATTTCTTTGTCAACTTTCACAGTTACAAACAAAGTATATAACCATTCAAAATCAAGGCACATTTTATATTCAAAACACCATCATTCAAGGTCCACCATTAAACATAACATTGCCTATATACATGCCACATAAAAGAACAATAAAAAGATTATTGAATTGAAGGCTTGATAGCGTGAGCTTCGAAGCGATCCGATCACCTCGTTCCTCAAAAGACAACTACAAACAGAGAAAACACAACAGAGTAAGCATTACGTATGCTTAGTAAGTTCATATGAGCTAAAATAGTAAACTCACCTCAATTCAGAACAAACATAATGAATTAGCTAATTATACGACTTTTCTATCATCACATTCTACATCAGCAAGGTGAGCTCATCAGTTACAATCTTATAACATTTCAATATGTACAATACATTTTCATTCAGTTTCATTCTATCAGAATCATCGAACATATACGTCATTTCATCATTCCAACCACATATAGATATTTTCATGTACAGTACATATTATCAAACAAATATTTTCCATTTTACACTAACTGTTTATCCTGATGAACTATAATAAACATATACGGATACGCGGGTAACCATCAAAACACACCAAATTGTTCATTCGAGCAATAACTCCAAAACACACATGAGCATTGAAGTGCTAAGCCCGTAGGGCATCATATGTCATAAAACATTACATACCTCTAGAACACACCAAGGTTTCCATAGACACAATCAATAACAGTGATCTCCGTAGAGGCAAAACTCGGTAATCCGCAACAGATGTCGGATTTCGGTTCAAACAGTGAATTCCCTATACATCATTATCATCCCATATCATATCCCGTACAACGTAAAAATAACCCTACTGGCACACCAATTGCATCCTATCCTATCTTGAGTTCATCCGGGCTCATTTAATAGATTATTTCATTTCTTTATAATTCAGTCTATTTCTCACCTTATTGTACTAACTTGCATACAATTCAAAACACATTAAAAGCATGTAAATTCGTAATTCAAATACATACATTACATTTACATATACAACTATACCATATGAACTTACCAGACAAAACAACAATGAGTGAAGTGTAGATGACTAATCCGAAATTTTCCCTTTTCTTCGATTATTTACCAGTTGATTCAAATCTTAATCTATATAGGTAATTGATTTCAATTTATCAGTTTCAATTACCTTATAACATTTTGGATTATGCATATAACAATTCAATCTTTTTTGAAAATCCCTAAATTTTTATATTTTATTCAATTTAGTCCCTAAAATAGAAACAATCATAACTTTTGTAACACCCCTATACCATGTTCGACCCAAAGAACCTAATATAGGAATATTACATTTGGTGCCAAAATGATTTTGGCTAATCACTAAATATATTTGAACATAAAAAAAATAATAAATTTAAATAATTTATATTTTAGTCCCTACTACTACTTGGAACATACTTGGAACATACTTAATCTATTCAAGATTTTAAAACATACCCTCTTGATACTTAGAGATGTGATGAGATGAATGTTCGCAATCTCAAATACAACTCTTCAAAATTATTATACCTAATCTGCGAATGGAAACAAACCGTATGCTAAGTATACACTCAGTGGTATTACTATAATTCAAATACTTAAGGTAAAAAATAATAAATATGAATATTTAGTCTTACCACCATTTACTGTAACACCCCAAACCCGGCCTAGACGTTACGGCCGAATCCAACGTGTCACGTTGAAGCGTTACTGAAAAACTCATGTCTTATCTAAAATCTTTCTTAGCGTTTAGAGAGTATTTTCGATATAGGTTAAAGTGAATGGAAGCTGAGCACCAGGTAGGAAACCGGAAAAGAGGAAGTGAGTCCATCGAACTGCTTAAGTACCAAGCTCCATTCGGATCCAATCCTAGACATGCACATCACCATTGCCACACCTTAACTTAGTGTATGTTCTTAGGAAACCAATTTAATTAAGTCCAGTTTAAGGAAAAATGATTTATTTTGGAAAACATTTTCGTTGCGGAAGTTTTGCTTTGTTGTCGTGATATTTTAAAATCAATTACTATTTTTGAAAATGCGCCCTAAAACTAATCAGTTTTAGCGATTAAGATAATATCATACCTATTCTAGTAAAACATATTAAAACCATTTAAAATAATTAAAGTGGCCTTATTACAACTTAAAACCCAAATAATAAAAGTAAATGAAAACTAATTAAATTAAAGGAGAAAATCTAGTTTGCAGTACGTGTGGCCACTCCGAATCCCTCACAGCTCCAAGTCCACTATGGTTGGGGTTACCTGCATGGATAAAATTAAGAGGTGAGTTTGGGGAAAACTCAGTGTGTAAATTAACCCAACCATAGTCCAGATCAGTTCAAACCACAGAAACAGATTAAGTTGGGCCTTAGCCCTATACTAAATTCAGAATGAAGCCCATAGGCCCATAACAAAAACAGAACAAATATATCAAGCATGCAGAAAACCTAACCCATATCCATCCGTATACACCCCCGTGCCAACCTTACACCATGTGGGGAGACTACTCGACCCACCCATCCGTCTACACGTCACAAGTATTGTAATATCCCGAATTAAGGCCTAATCGAAATAGTGGTTTCGTGACCACAAATCCGAGATAGAAATAATTATTTTATAATTATTTTGAGGTTTATGATATGATTGCATAATTGTGTGAAAATTTCGTGAAGAAATTTTTGGCATAACGAGTTTAATTTAAAGTTAGGGACTAAATCGAATAAGTTGCAAAACTTGCATTCTAGAAGTTTTTAGTATGAAATTGCTTTGAAATATTAATTAGGAGGTCTTAAATGGTAATTTGACCAATTTTAAGTTCATGGACAAAATTAGGACATGGAAGGAATTTTTGGAAAGTTTAGTAGTAAGGGCATTTTGGTCATTTGGATATTAAATGAAATAAAAATAGGAAAAATAACCCAAAATGATCATCTTCTCCATATTGTTCTGCCGATTTTTGCTCTCCTCCATAGCTGGGGTTTCTTCAACTTTCTAACTTCATAGTAAGTGATTTCAAGCCCCGTTTTTAATGATTTTTATGTTTTTGAAATCCCGATAGCTCGATTTAGCTTATGTTAACAATAATTCAACCTATGGTTCATATTTGGAAAAATACCCATAGGTGAAATTTGTGTATTTTGGTGTTTTATGACAGAATATGAGGTTTTAAATTTTGTTAGACAACTTGTGCTACTCGGTTTTGAGTAAAAACGAGTAAAAAGGCTCAATCGGTAAAAATATTTAGTAGTCATAAATACATGTTAGAGTGAGAATTTGATGTTGCCATAGAAGGGAAAAATGATCAGAATGTCATAAAACATAATAATAAGGGATGAAGTTTAATTCCCGAGCCTAGGGGCAAAAGTGTAATTATACAAAAGTTTAGGGGCAAAATGGTAATTTTACCAAAGTTCGTATTAAGGACTGTTTTAATGAATGCATGTATTAAATAAGATTAATTTGGTATTATAGATCAAAAGAAACGAGATTCAAGTCGTGATCGAGGGAAAAACAAAGTTTACGAGGAATAGGCTCGATTGTTAAAAATTTTGTACCGAGGTAAGTTCATGTGTAAATAAGGTAGCATAGTTGTTATTTTTAAGTTATTGATGTTAAATATATGATATGCTGATTTTTATCATGAAATATATGCTTTGTGGTTATTTTCGAATAAATACAAATTAAGTGTATTATTTGTTAAATATAAAGTGCTACCGAGTATTGGTTTCGGTATTTTACGGAAGATGGCAAGGAGATGTGTTCGAGGAAAATCCCGTTTAAACCTTAGGAATAGATTAGGATACAAGTGACATGTCACTAGGATGGTTGAACATCCGAACTCGTTGAGTTGAGTCCGAGTTCACTTATGGATGTGAAATGTCCGAACTCGTTGAGTTGAGTCCGAGTTCGTGAGATGTAACTAGGCATCCGAACTCGTTGAGTTGAGTCCGAGTTCACTTATGGATGCGAAAGCCCGAGCTCATTGAGTTGAGTCCGAGTTCACTTATGGGCGGGTTACATGGTAGCTTGGCTACAAATGTGGCACTTATGTGCAAATTATCCATGTATCCGAGTTATATTCCGATGTGTTCAACGGGTAAAATTTCTAGTGAAATGGAAGAACACTTAAGATGCAGGTGACGTATTGGTAAGTATTGTGAAATGGACACTTTGGACAGATATGTACTTAACCTTCGGGTTGAAAATAGATACAACAACGATAAGGTGGTAAGATGATTAATGATGTTTAGAAATGTGATATATGTTTTGGTGATACCATGCTAAGGTTGTTTGGTATAATTGTATTGTTATGTTACTTGTTATTTGCATATGACTTACTAAGCATTTATGCTTACTCCCTCCTTTTCATTCACTGTAGTTTTGAACAAGCCGGCTTAGGAATCGGGATAGGTCGAAGGTTCGATCACACTATCCGAAGGACTCTTTTTGGTAAATGGCTTGTAAAACTTAAGTATGGCATGTATAGCAATACACCTATTTTGTGTAAATAATTTTGTGATATGGCTATGATTTGGTTGATAAAATGCTTAATAATGATAAGTCATGGAAAATGCTAAGTTAGATCATGTTTGATGTCATTGAAGTTTAATATGTTATCTAGATCATAAAAACTCATGAAAAGATGAAATTTGCCATAAATGAATATTGCAGCAACAACGACATGAGTTTGAAAATTTACTAAAAATCATAGAAATTGAATTTGGTGATGGATTAAATATGACATTGAAGCCTAGTATGTCTAGTTTCATATAAAACACATGAAACAAGTAAAGGAATTATATGTTATAAGATATTTTAATTTTAGTGAAATAGGGCTAGAGCGATTTTTGGATCCCCTGTTCCAACTTTAGAAATTTACCATAAATTGTACAAAAATAATTAGGTGGTATATTTTATATTATTGGAATCCTTATTGAGTCTAGTTTCTGAATAAATAAACGACATAGTCATATAAACTTTTCACAGAGAGAAATATGGTTTGTAGTAAATAGAGGTCAGTCCAGTCAAGTCCTGAAACAGGGGTAACTTTAACTAATAAACTGTATTAATTTGGCCAACCAAAAATTCTAGAAAAAAATTAGTAAATAGATATATGAGTCTATATTTAAGGAAAATTTACGGATCTTAATTTTGAGTTTTTTAACTTGAGATATGATTTTTCTTGTAACTGTGACGCAGGTAGCTAGAAAGCTGTGAATGTAGAAATAAATGATTCGAAGTTCTTAATTCGATAAATTATGTTCGGTAACACCTCAAGCTCGACTCCGGCGACGGTCTCGGGCATGGGGGCATTACACTTAGTGGTATCAGAGCAGTTTTAGTCAGTTCTCGGACTACGTGTTGTATGTACGGATTTTGCTATACATGCCATATGTATAAATTGTGATAGTGTGACGACTTTTGACCTATTAAATGATTTTTTTATAGTAAATGGATCCCGATCCAACTGCGGCTGATGATGTAGAGAGTAATGCACCAGCTCCGACTGAAGGGGCGGTGCCAACTAAAAATCCACCTCCTACTGTTGGTCAAGAAGGAGGAGAAGGGGCTCGGGAAGCCTTTCTCCAAATGATGAATGCTTGGTATACTGAGTTCGTTCGTACGAACCCAAATGCACAACCTCCCCCACCTCCCCCAATTCCTCAACCTATATCCCCGATGCCTCAGGGTGTGGATATGATAAAATTTCACAGAACTCCGGTTGATAGAATTCGTAAACAAGGGGTCGAAGAATTTAGCGCAAATATTGATGACGATGCCGATAAAGCAGAGTTCTGGCTTGAAAATTCTATCCGGGTATTTGATGAATTATCTTGTACACCTGAAGAATGTTTGAAATGTGCTATATCTTTGTTGAGGGATTCAGCTTATAATTGGTGGAAGACTTTGATTTCGGTGGTACCGAAAGAGATGGTAACCTGGGAATTCTTTCAAGAAGAGTTTCGAAAGAAATATATTAGTGAAAGATTTATTGATCAGAAATGTAAAGAGTTTCTTGAGCTGAAGCAAGGTAATATGACAGTCACAGAATATGAAAGAGAGTTTGTTCGATTGAGTAAGTATGCCAGAGAATATGTTCCTACAGAGGCCAAGATGTGCCGACGATTTGAAGACGGGCTCAACGAAGACATCAAGGTATTTGTTGGGATCCTTGAACTAAAAGAAATGTTGGTACTTGTCAATCGAGCTTGCAAGGCTGAAGAACTACTTAAGGAAAAGAAAAAGGTAGAATCTAAGACACGAAATTGGAAGAAAAGACCAATGAGTAATGCACCCTCACAACAACCCCGAAAGTCAAGAAATATGAATCCTCGTTCCCAAGTTTCAGGTGGGCAATCATATGGGAATTCTAAGAAGCAAAATGTGGGTCCAAAGTCCTAGACTACTTCGGCAACCAGTGTAGGGAACTCGAGATTTGTTAAACCCGAGTGCCAGCGGTGTGGTAGAAATTATTATGGTCCATGCAGAGTAAATGAATGTTTTCGATGTGGTTCTCCGGATCATTTTATTAGAGACTGCCCAAAGAGAGCTGAGAAAGAAAAATTTCAGTATACAAAAGCAAGTGGTGCGGATTCGAGGGGAAGGTATCCAAGAAAAGCTGAGAATGAAGCAAGCAGTAAGAATGTAGCCAGAGATGCAACAGTTAGATCTGAAGGTAGGGCTCCATCTAGAACTTATGCTATTAAAGCGCGTGAAGATGCTTCATCACCCGATGTGATTACTGGTATATTTTCTCTTTATGATGTTAATGTTAATGCTTTGATTGATCCCGGTTCTATTCATTCATATGCATGCATGAAACTGGTGTCTAGTATGAATATACCTATTGAGAACACAGAATTTATGATTAGAGTGTCGAATCCACTAGGCAAATATGTGATAGTTGATAAAGTATGCAAGAAATGCCCTTTAATGATTCGGGGTCATTACTTTCCGGCCGACTTGATGTTGTTGCCGTTTGATGAATTTGATATTATTTTGGGTATGGATTGGTTGACATTGCATGATGCTATAGTAAATTGCAAAGAAAAGGTTATAGAATTAAAGTGTGAAAATGGTGAAACTCTGCGGGTTGAATCAAATAAATCAGAGGCATTGTCTAGTGTGATTTCTTCAATGTCAGCTCAAAGATATTTGAGAAAGGGTTATGAAGCTTATTTAGTGTGTCTAATTAATACAAAAGAAGTTGAAAAGAAAGTTGAATCAGTGCCGGTTGTGTGTGAATTTGCGGACGTATTTCTAGAAGAATTGCCGGGTTTGCCTCCAGTCAGGGAAGTAGAATTTGGTATTGATTTAATACCAGGAACAGTTCCGATCTCGATTGCTCCATATAGAATGGCACCAGCAGAGTTGAAAGAATTAAAGTCGCAATTGCAAGAGTTGACTGATAAAGGCTTTGTGAGACCGAGTTTTTCACCTTGGGGTGCTCCCGTGTTATTTGTGAAAAAGAAGGATGGTTCTATGAGATTGTGTGTTGACTATCGGCAATTAAACAGGGTGACAATCAAGAACAAGTATCCGTTTCCAAGAATTGATGATTTATTTGATCAGCTAAAAGGAGCGACATGGTTTTCAAAGGTTGACTTGAGATCTGGATACTATCAGCTGCGAGTAAAAGAGTCAGATGTGCCTAAAACTGCTTTTAGAACAAGGTACGGTCATTATGAATTTTTAGTTATGCCATTCAGGTTGACAAATGCTCCTGCTGTGTTTATGAATTTGATGAATCGCATATTTTGGCCATACTTGGACAAATTTGTTGTGGTGTTTATTGATGATATTTTAATTTATTCAAAGGATGAGATAGAGCATGCTGAGCATTTGAGGATAGTTTTGCAAACTTTGAGAAATAAGCAGCTGTATGCTAAGTTTAGTAAAAGTGAATTTTGGCTCCGGGAAGTTGGATTTTTGGGTCATATTGTTTCAGGTGATGGTATACGGGTTGATCCTAGTAAAATTTCAGCCATTGTTGATTGGAAACCACCAGAAAAATGTAACCGAAGTTAGAAGTTTCTTGGGGCTAGTGGGTATTATCGGCGGTTTGTAAATGGATTTTCTATAATTCTTGCTCCTATGACTAGACTACTCCGAAAGAATGTTAAATTTGAATGGACGGAAGAATGTCAATGAGTTTTGAAGAATTGAAAAGTTATTAACAGAGGCGCCGGTGTTAGTACAACCCGAATCGGTAAAGAATTTGTGGTGTATAGTGATGCTTCTCTAAATGGTTTGGGGTGTGTACTCATGCAAGAAGGAAAAGTGGTGGCTTATGCTTGAGGCGTTAAAACCTCATGAGAGGAATTATCCTACTCACGATTTGGAATTGGCTGCGGTGGTGTTTGCTTTGAAGATTTGGCGATATTTTTTGTATGGTGAAAAGTGCCGGGTATATACCGACCACAAAAGTCTTAAGTACTTGATGTCACAAAAAGACTTGAATTTGAGACAACGAAGATGGTTGGAGTTGTTGAAAGATTACGAGCTTGTTATTGACTACCATCCAGGAAAAGTGAATGTGGTTGCCGATGCTTTAAGCAGAAAGTTGTTATTTGTTTTGAGAGCTATGATTACTCAGTTAAAGATATCAGGTGATGGTTCGATTCTAGCAGAGATTAGAGCAAGACCGATATTTTTACAAGATATTTCTGAAGCTTAGAAAAATGATGATGATTTGCTAGCCAAGAGAAAACAGTGTGAAGCTGATATGGGATCAAATTTCAGAATCGGTTCTGATGGTTGTTTGATGTTTAAAAATCGGATTTGTGTACCGAAAAATGATGAGTTGATTCAAAGGATTTTGTATGAAGCACATAATGGCTATTTGGCGGTTCATCCGGGCAGTACGAAAATGTATAATGACTTGAAGAAAATGTACTGGTGGAGTGGAATGAAAAGAGATATTTCCGAGTTTGTATCAAAGTGCTTAGTTTGTCAACAAGTGAAAGATGAACACCAAGTACCTTCGGGATTACTCCAGCCTATCATGGTTCCTGAATAGAAATGGGATCGAATTACCATGGATTTTATATCAGGGTTGCCATTAACTCCGGGGAAGAAAAATGACATCTGGGTAATAGTTGACAGACTGACTAAATCGGCTCATTTTTTTCCGGTACGTACGGATTATTCTCTTAATAAGTTGGCTGAATTGTATACCCGTGAGATTGTTAAACTTCATGGAATACCTTTTTCAATCATTTCGGATAGAGATCCGAGATTTACTTCACGATTTTGGCGAAAGTTGCAAGAGGCATTAGGTACAAAGTTAAATTTCAGCACTGCCTTTCATCCACAAACTGATGGATAATCAGAGAGAGTAATTCAGATTCTTGAAGACATGCTCAGATGTTGCGTATTGGAATTTCAAGGTAGTTGGGAAAGGTACTTATCGTTGGTAGAATTTGCTTATAATAATAGTTATCAGACGAGTTTGAAGATGGCACCTTAAGAAGCATTGTATGGTCGTAAATGTCGGACGCCATTGTATTGGGTGAACTCGGAAATCAGTTATGGAGTTGATCTAATAAAAGAAACGAAAAAAGGTGAAAGTGATTCGAGATTGTTTGAAAGCTGCTTCAAATAGACAGAAATCTTATGCGGATTTGAAACGAAGGGAAATCGAGTTTCAAGTTGGTGATAAGGTATTTTTAAAAGTGCCTCCATGGAAAAAAGTCCTTAGATTTGGCCGAAAAGGAAAGTTAAGTCAGCGTTTTATTGGACCATATGAAATAATTGAAAAAGTTGGACCGGTAGCATATCGGCTAGCATTACCACCTGAATTAGAAAAGATCCATGATGTGTTCCACGTATCTATGTTACGTCGGTATCGTTCGGATCCTTCACATATAATTTCACCTACAGAAATTGAACTACGACCGAATATGACTTACGAAGAAGAATCGATTAAGATTTTAGCTCAAAAGTTCAAAAAACTAAGAAATAAAAGTGTCGCTCTCGTGAAAGTATTGTGGCAAAAGCACGGGGTAGAAGAGACTACATGGGAACCTGAAGAAACTATGAGAAACCAATACCCACACTTGTTTACCGGTAAGATTTTCGAGGACGAAAATCCTTAAAGGGGGGGAGAGTTGTAATATCCCGAATTAAGGCCTAATCGGAATAGTGGTTTCGTGACCACAAATTCGAGATAGAAATAATTATTTTATAATTATTTTGAGGTTTATGATATGATTGCATAATTGTGTGAAAATTTCGTGAAGAAATTTTTGGCATAACGAGTTTAATTTAAAGTTAGGGACTAAATCGAATAAGTTGCAAAACTTGCATTCTAGAAGTTTTTAGTATGAAATTGCTTTGAAATATTAATTAGGAGGTCTTAAATGGTAATTTGACCAATTTTAAGTTCATGGACAAAATTAGGACATGGAAGGAATTTTTGGAAAGTTTAGTAGTAAGGGCATTTTGGTCATTTGGATATTAAATGAAATAAAAATAGGAAAAATAACCCAAAATGATCATCTTCTCCATATTGTTCTGCCGATTTTTGCTCTCCTCCATAGCTGGGGTTTCTTCAACTTTCTAACTTCATAGTAAGTGATTTCAAGCCCCGTTTTTAATGATTTTTATGTTTTTGAAATCCCGGTAGCTCGATTTAGCTTATGTTAACAATAATTCAACCTATGGTTCATATTTGGAAAAATTCCCATAGGTGAAATTTGTGTATTTTGGTGTTTTATGATAGAATATGAGGTTTTAAATTTTGTTAGACAACTTGTGCTACTCGGTTTTGAGTAAAAACGAGTAAAAAGGCTTAATCGGTAAAAATATTTAGTAGTCATAAATACATGTTAGAGTGAGAATTTGATGTTTCCATAGAAGGAAAAAATGATCAGAATGTCATAAAACATAATAATAAGGGATGAAGTTTAATTCCCGAGCCTAGGGGCAAAAGTGTAATTATGCAAAAGTTTAAGGGCAAAATGGTAATTTTTCCAAAGTTCGTATTAAGGACTGTTTTAATTAATGTATGTATTAAATAAGATTAATTTGGTATTATAGATCAAGAGAAACGAGATTCAAGTCGTGATCGAGGGAAAAACAAAGTTTACGAGGAATAGGCTCGATTGTTAAAAATTTTGTACCGAGGTAAGTTCATGTGTAAATAAGGTAGCATAATTGTTATTTTTAAGTTATTGATGTTAAATATATGATATGCTGATTTTTACAATGAAATATATGCTTTGTGGTTATTTTCGAATAAAATGCAAATTAAGTGTATAATTTGTTAAATATAAAATGCTACCGAGTATTGGTTTCGGTACTTTACGGAAGATGGCAAGGAGATGTGTTCGAGGAAAATCCCGTTTAAACCTTAGGAATAGATTAGGATACAAGTGACATGTCACTAGGATGGTTGAACATCCGAACTCGTTGAGTTGAGTCCGAGTTCACTTATGGATGTGAAATGTCCGAACTCGTTGAGTTGAGTCCGAGTTCGTGAGATGTAACTAGGCATCCGAACTCGTTGAGTTGAGTCCAAGTTCACTTATGGATGCGAACGCCCGAGCTTGTTGAGTTGAGTCCGAGTTCACTTATGGGCGGGTTACATGGTAGCTTGGCTACAAATGTGGCACTTATGTGCAAATTATCCATGTATCCGAGTTATATTCCGATGTGTTCAACGGGTAAAATTTCTAGTGAAATGGAAGAACACTTAAGATGCAGGTGACGTATTGGTAAGTATTATGAAATGGACACTTTGGACAGGTATGTACTTAACCTTCGGGTTGAAAATAGATACAACAACGATAACGTGGTAAGATGATTAATGATGTTTAGAAATGTGATATATGTTTTGGTGATACCATGCTAAGGTTGTTTGGTATAATTGTATTGTTATGTTACTTGTTATTTGCATATGACTTACTAAGCATTTATGCTTACTCCCTCCTTTTCATTCACTGTAGTTTTGAACAAGCCGGCTTAGGAATCGGGATAGGTCGAAGGTTCGATCACACTATCCGAATGACTCTTTCTGGTAAATGGCTTGTAAAACTTAAGTATGGCATGTATAGCAATACACCTATTTTGTGTAAATAATTTTGTGATATGGCCATGATTTGGTTGAGAAAATGTTCATAATGATAAGTCATGGAAAATGCTAAGTTAGATCATGTTTGATGTGATGGAAGCTTAATATGTTATCTAGATCATAAAAACTCATGAAAAGATGAAATTTGCCATAAACAGAATATTGCAGCAACACTGACATGAGTTTGAAAATTTACTAAAAATCATAGAAATTGAATTTGGTGATGGATTAAATATGAAATTGAATCCTAGTATGTCTAGTTTCATATAAAATAAATGAAACAAGTAAAGGAATTATATGTTATAAGATATTTGAATTTTAGTGAAACAGGGCCAGAGCGATTTCTGGATCCCCTGTTCCAAGTTTAGAAATTTACCATAAATTGTACAAATATAATTAGGTGGTGTATTTTATATTCTTTGAATCCTTATTGAGTCTAGTTTCGGAATAAATAAATAGAATAGTCATATAAACTTTTCACAGAGAGAAATATGGTTCGTAGTAAACAGAGGTCAGTCCAGTCAAGTCTTGAAACAGGGGTAACTTTAACTAATAAACTGTATTAATTTGCCCAACCAAAAATTCTAGAAAAAAATTAGTAAATAGATATATGAGTATAGATTTTAGGAAAATTTACGGATCTTGATTTCAAGTTTTTTAACTCGAGATATGATTTTTCTTGTAACTGTGACGCAGGTAGCTAGAAAGCTGTGAATGTAGAAATAAATGATTCGAAGTTCTTAATTTGATAAATTATGTTCGGTAACACCTCAAGCTCGACTCCGGTGACGGTCTCGGGCGTGGGGGAGTTACAAGTATGCAGCATGGTTGCCAGAACAGATTGTGTGACAGAGTCACTAGATACAGATAATTGTGGCAGGGCCACCAGAAACAGATATTTGTGGTAGAGCCACCAGAAACAGATATTTGTGGCAGAGCCACCAGAACACTTCCTCTATCATTATGACCTATATCCCATGCAACAGATATATATGTCATGGCATACAACAAACAGAATCAGAATATCATGCATTTTAGTCAAAATCAACCCTAGGGGTATAATAGTCATTTTGCACCTAGGGGCATAATGGTAATTTTCATACTTAGGGTATATTAGTAAATTTACCTATTTTAGGGTTTACATACATACTACAGCCATTATCACATCAACAGAAACACTTACCGAGCGTTCTTACTGAATTGGGCCCGCTGGCCCATTATCCCATTTTCGGCCTATTAACCCCAAAATATCGAAAGGCACAAAATCGTGCACTCTGCAGTCTTATCACTGTAGTTTACCAAATACGTTAATCGATCTATCTCACGAGCATTCGCACACTCGCAAGTTCACAAAATATCAATTTTTCGGCATTTCGGCTTTTCGGCTTTTGTCGATCTAGTCTATGAAAGGGTGTCAATTACACACCTGTTCTGTAACGATACGTTGGCGAGATCCACACATAAGTTCCTACAATCGAGTTACTAAAACATCAGTCTAAATATCAAAAGCAAGCTACATACTAGACCCCTTACCATATTCGGCCAACAATGCCTTAAACCCCAAAGTTCTTACCTTTCTGCCGAAATATGGGTTGGATCTAGATGTATAACCGAGTTAACCTTCAAGGCCTTTGCTGTACGCCCCCTTGTCCACGCTAGCGTATACAAAGCCAAAAGAAAGAGGCAAAAATGCCCTTAGTCCTAACGTTAGTCACCCTTAAGGGGTTTCGGCTTTTTCTTAAACCATGAATAACTAACGAAAGTGATTCGAATACTTACCAATCGTTGTTCTGCCCAAGAGAGTATTCTTATCTATGATTCTAATCCCAATCTACCATAGTCAGAAGAGACAGGTTCAAATAGCCAAAGATTCGGCTTCTTACACCGTGTATATGAAGGTTTTCGGCTTTTGAAAGAAAAAGGGAAAATGGGTTCAGTTATAGCAAGATTCGGCTTTTGGGAAATAATGAAGAAAGGAAAATAAAGGAAGAGACAGAAAGAGAAGGGTATGTGTTCGGCTATGGAGAAAAAAAAAGATGAAAGAAAAGAAAAGATGAGAAGAGAAGTAGTATTCGGTTATGGAGAAACGGTATAGTGAGGGCTTTCAAGTTCGGCTATGGGAAAAAAAAGGGAAACAGATGACTGAAAGAAAGAAAAGAAGATGAGAGAATTTGGTTCTTGAAAAGGAGGAGTCGGCAGGTGTAGGTATAAGTTCGGCTTCTATCAAAAAGAAAAAGACAAAAAGAATTCACCAGCCACCCTTCCCAAAAGCCGAAATTCCCAACACTAAATGACCTAGCCGAATTTCCTATGCTAAAGGCCCTTGGTCGACCAACTCTTGCTCCTTGATCAGCTCCTAAATTTCCTCCCTTATCTTATCCTTACTCAATCCCCTTACCAGCTTAAACTTTCCCTAACGGAGTTCCCCCTTGAGTTCCATCACATCCCCTTTTTGTTCACAAAAAATAAATACCCTATTTGCTTACCTTGTGGCTCGAACCTTGGCTCCCCCTAAACATCTACACGCCACTCCCCCTATACCTTATGTGGTGTCACATGCCAATTTACCACAGGTTCCTTGTACCCTATTTTATCATCTTTAATTTAAAAGCCCTCAACGCTAGTACTTTCTCTTTCTAAAATTGGGAATTCAGAAATTGCCTCGAATTGGATTTACTCTTGGGCCTTTTAAAGGCCCACTAACATACTCAGACCTACTACAGACAGTTAAAACACAGAATTTCTTAAATTCATTGAAAATCATAGAAATCCTAAGAATCCAGAAAATTGGGGTGTTACAACTCTACCTTTCTTAAAGAAATTTCGTCCTTGAAATTTTGCCTGATTCAAACAGATGAGGGTATTGTTGCCGCATTGCCTTTTCTGGCTCCCAAGTGGCTTCCTCTCTGCCATGATTACACCAAAGCACTTTTACCAAGGGAACTGACTTTCTTCTTAGAACCTTAACATCACGCTCCAGTATCTGCACAGGCTTTTCCTCGAAAGTCAGATCTGGCCGCACCTCAATTTTTGCAACTGGCACGACATGGGTAAGGTCAGAACGATATTGCCTTAACATGGAGACGTGAAAAACGTCGTGAATCCTGTCTAACTCCGGAGGTAATTCCAATTGATAAGCCACTGGAACTACTCGTTTAAGAACTCGATGAAGCCCGATGAATCGCGGACTCAACTTGTCCTTATTACCAAACCTTAATATCTTCTTCCAAGGAGAAACCTTCAAGAAGACCATATCACCTACTGAGTACTCAATCTCCTTACGCTTCAGATCCGCATACAATTTTTGCCTATTCGATGCTTCCTTTAACCGATCTCTGATTATCCTGACCTTATCTTCAGTATCTGCTAGTCCAAGAACCTGTCGTTCTCCCAACTCAATTCAACAACTAGGTGTACGACACCTACGTCCATACAACGCTTCATATGGTGCCATTCGGATACTCGTCTGATAACTGTTGTTATACGCAAACACTGCCAATGGCAAGTAATCTTCCCAACTACCTCGAAAGTCGATAACGCAGCCCCTTAACATGTCTTCCAAAATTTGAATAACCCTTTCCGACTAACCATCCGTCTGCGGATAAAAAGCCGTGCTAAAGTTCAATCGCGTTCCCAACGCCTCATGCAACTTTTTCCAGAACTGAGATGTGAACCTAGGATCTCGATCAGAGATAATCGATACTGGCACTCCATGAAGTCGCACAATCTCCGCCACGTACAATTTGGCTAACTTCTAAAGTGAATAATCAGTGCGGACAGGTATGAAATGAGCAGACTTGGTCAACCTATCTAAGATCACCCAAACTGATTCCTTCTTCGTCGGTGTCAAGGGTAACCCACTAACAAAATCCATGGTTACCCTCTCTCACTTCCAAAGTGGTATCTTTACTGGCTGTAAAAGTCCGGAAGGTAGTTGATGCTCAGCTTTCACCTGCTGGCATGTCAGGCATCTCCCAACAAGCTCCGTTACTTCTCGCTTAAGCCCAGGCCACCAATGCAATTCTCGCAAGTCGTGGTACAACTTATTTCCTCTAGGGTGTATAGCACAAAGTTTTTCATGAGCTTCTTTCAGTATTGACTGCCTTAAGTCAGAGTCCTTCGGAACGCAAATTCTCCCTCAGAAACACAGAACTCCTTCACTATTCAACCCAAACTCGGAAGTTTCCCCTCTCTCAACTTGCTGGAACCTACCAACCAAAGACTCATCCTTCAACTGCTTTTCCTTAATCTGATCCACCCAGGTTGGCCTTACTTGTAATTCAGCTAACAGACTGCCATCCTCATACAGACTCAAACGAGCGAGCATTGCTTTCAGATCAGATATAGCTCTACGGCTTAGAGCATCGGCTACCACATTAGCCTTCCCTGGGTGATACTCAATCGAACAATCATAGTCTTTAAGCAATTCTATCCATCTTCGCTACCTCAGATTCAACTCCTTCTGAGTTAGCAGGTACTTGAGACTCTTATGATCCGTGTATATGACACACTTTTCTCCGTACAGGTAGTGCCTCCAAATTTTAAGTGCAAAGATTACTGCTGCCAATTCTAAATCGTGAGTAGGATAGTTCACTTGTGAGGCTTAAGCTGTCGTGATGCATAAGCAACCACCTTACCCTCTTGCATTAACACATAGCCCAAACCCACATGTGATGCGTCACTATACACGGTAAAATCCTTCCCAGACTCCAGCTGAACCAAGACAGGTGCCTTGGTCAGAACTTCCTTCAGCTTCTCAAAAGCTTCCTGTTGCTTCTCGGTCCAAATAGACGGTACTCATTTCCTTATAAGCTTTGTCAATGGTGCTGACAACACAGAAAAACCTTCCACAAACCTTCTATAGTACCCTGCCAAACCTAGGAAACTCCGAATTTTCGACATCGACCTAAGTGGCTTCCACTCCAGAATCGCTTTAATCTTTCGAGGGTCCATTTTGATCCCCTCAGCAGAGACAACATGACCTAAGAAGGTTACCTCTCTCAACCAGAACTTACACTTACTAAATTTGGCATAAAGTTCTCTCTTCTTCAAAACTTGCAGCACAATGCGGAGATGTTCCTCATGTTTCTCTTCAGTTTCAGAATACACCAGAATATCATCAATAAAAACGATTACAAATTGGTCAAAGAATGGTTGGAATACCTGATTCATCAGATCCATAAATGCTGCAGGAGCGTTTGTCAACCCAAATGGCATAACCAAAAACTCGTAATGTCCATTCCGAGTCCTGAATGCCGTCTTATGAACATCTACCTCCTTGACCCTTAATTGATGATATCCAGATCGAAGATCAATCTTGGAAAATACTGAAGCTCCTTTAAGTTGGGTCGAACAAGTCGTCGATTCTTGGCAAAGAGTACTTATTCTTAATCGTTAGTTTGTTCAACTACCAATAATCGATGCACATCCGCATCGTCCCATCCTTCTTCTTTACAAACAACACCGGTGCTCCCCACGGAGACACACTCGGCCTAATAAAGCCTCTATCCAACAACTCTTAAATCTGTGCTTTCAGCTCCACTAACTCCTTCGGTGCCATCCTGTATGGTGCGATGGATACTGGTGCTGTTCCAAGCAACAAGTCAATTCCAAACTCGACTTCTCGGTTCAGAGGCAACCCCAGGAGTTCTTCTGGAAAAACATCTTGGAATTCCTTAATGATTCTGACTTTATCCATCGTCAAACTTTTAGTCTCTAACTGACTTATAAATGCCAAATACGCCTCACAGCCTTTACGAATCCACTTCTTGGCTCTCAATGCTGACACAACATTGGACAAATAATCCCTTCGTTCACCTACCATCATAACCTCCTCACCCTCCGCTGTTTTAACACCATTTGCTTAGCTGCATAGTCTAAAGTTGCCCTATGCTTAACAAGCCAATCCATCCCCAAGATGAGATCAAATTCTCTGAACGATAACTCCATCAAGTCTCCAACGAATATCCTACCTTGAGTTTCTAGAGACACGTCCTTATACAGCTTGTCTACCCTAACCGAGTGACCCAAAGGACTTAGTACTAATACCCCACTCACAGTCTCCTCAGAGTGCACACCCAATGACCCAGATATGGCACATGCAACATACGAATGAGTAGATCCAATATCTATCAAAGCAGTATACGGCATGCTAGAAATAAAAAACGTACCAGTTATGACGTTGGGTGCATCACCCTCCTCTCGATGACGAGCTGCATACACCAACGCTGGCTGTCGAGCCTTAGTATTTTCGGCACCTCTGCCAAGTACTCATCATCCCCGACCATTTCCGTTACCACCCCTACCATGACCACGTCCTCTCGGTGGTTGTGGTCTACCTCTCGCTGGTTAGGCAACCCTCCATTCCGCAACCTGAACCTGATTTATTTTCTGAGGACAGTCCTTGACTTTATGCTCCATAGACCCACACCGGAAACAAGCACCAGAACGTTTCCTACACTCGCCCAGATGTACCTTACCACAGTCCTTACAAACCTATGGTCTAACAACATTCATCAGAACTGCTCGAATTGACTTTTCTACTCTTGCCCTTTTAGTACTCCTATTTGCACCACCCAAGGGTCCTGAATCCCTCCGGAAACGGTTCTGATCCTTTTCACGATTCTGTTTTTCGGTGTGCTTTACCTCCTCCGCTATCTTAGCTTTCTCCACCTCACGATTCTGTTTTTCGGTGTGCTTTACCTCCTCCGCTATCTTAGCTTTCTCCACCAAGGCAACAAAGTCACGCTCCCTCTGCGGAGCAATTAGCACCCTCAGTTCATCTCTAAGACCATCCTCAAAGCGCACACTACGTTCATACTCAGTAGCGACTATCCCAACGGCATACCGGTTCAGCCTCAGAAACTCAGCCTTGTACTCAGCAACTGTCTTACCTCCTTGAACCAGATTCAGGAATTCTTTCCCGCGGGCGTCCACATAACTTGCCCCAACATACTTTCCGTTGAAGACCGTCTTAAACAGCTCCCAAGTCACCCTGTCAGCGGGGGTCCCATCTCTCACCGTGAGCCACCACTGATAAGCCTTATCCCATAGTAATGAGATGGCTCCCTTCAGCTTCTGCTCCACAGAGTAGTCCAAATCATTCATTATCCGTTCCGTGGCCTCTAACCAATATTCTGCCACATTCGGGGCTACACCAGATACACCCCTAAAGATCTCCGCTCTGTTAGCCCGGAGTCGCTCAGAAATAGATTATCGAACTCTATTACCCGTGCTTGCCCCGGTAACCTTTTCCAGAATACGAAGCATTGCCTGTGATAGGGCGTCATCCCCTGCACCTCGATCATGAGATTCCACTTCTGTTGCCGGTGGTACCCGTGCATCTGCCGTCGGCATATGCCCTAAAGACGAAGATCCAGCCTGTGTACTACCTCGGCCACGTCCACGGCCCCTTCCACGTGCTGCACTCGTACTCATGTCATATTATCTGATTACGAATTTTATGCATCCATTAAATATTTCAGTGTTTATTACAGATGTTTTATGAACAGACAGTAATTCAGGGTTTGTTTTTCATGAAAGCGTAGCCTAGCTACAATCTTTAGTCTACTTATCAAAAGTTCCTACAGTTCACATATCATCTTCACCAGAGTATCATAGGGTTTTAGTATAGTTGTATAGCTGATAATTCTGGAATATTAAGAAAAATTTAGAGTAATACTTACAGACTTGAGCCGAAGATTTGGTGAGCCACTTCTTCGGTTGTTAAATTTTAAAAACCTAGAAAAACTTAAACTATTTTCAGTTTAAACCTTAAAACATGTACACCTTGTAAAATGTCTTTGAAAAGAACTTTTCAAAACCATTTCCAAAAATACCCTTCTTGGGCCTAAGTTTTTCAAAAAGCTTTTCAGACCCGCTCCACAACCAAGTTGTTGCAACCGGGCTCTGATACCACTAAATGTAACACCCCAAACCCGGCCTAGATGTTACGGCCGAATCCAGCGTGTCACGTTGAAGCGTTTCTGAAAAACTCATATCTTATCTGAAATCTTTCTTAGCGTTTAGAAAGTATTTTCGATATAGGTTAAAGTGAATGGAAGCTGAGCACCAGGTAGGAAACCGAAAAAGAGGAGGTGAGTCCATCGGACTGCTTAAATACCAAGCTCCTTTCGGATCCAATCCTAGACATGCACACCACCATTGCCACACCTTAACTTAGTGTATGTTCTTAGGAAACCAATTCAATTAAGTCTAGTTTAAGGAAAAATGATTAATTTTGGAAAACGTTTTCGTTGGAAGTTTTGCTTTGTTGTCGTGATATTTTAAAATCAATTCTTGTTTTTGAAAATGCGCCTAAAACTAATCGGCCAAATGATTAAGATAATATCATACCTATTCTAGTAAAACATATTAAAACCATTCAAAATAATTAAAGCGGCCTTATTACAACTTAAAACCCAAATCATAAAAGTAAATGAAAACTAATTAAATTAAAGGAGAAAATCAAGTTTGCAGTACGCGTGGCCACTCCGAATCCCTCACAGCTCCAAGTCCACTATGGTTGGGGGTTACCTGCATGGATAAAATTAAGGGGTGAGTTTAGGGAAAACTCAGTGTGTAAATTAACCCAACCATAGTCCAGATCAGTTCAAACCACGAAGCAGATTAAGTTGGGCCTTAGCCTATCTTGAATCGAGAATGAAGCCCATAGGCCCATAATGAAAAGCGAGCAGATATATCAAGCATGTAGAAAACCCAACCTATATCCATCCGTATACACCCCCGTGCCAACCTTACACCATGTGGGGAGACTACTCGACCCACCCATCCGTCTACACGTCACAAGTATGCAAAGCATGGTCGCGAGCGATATTATGACAGAGTCACCAGATCTGAGATAATTGTGGCGGGGCCACCAGAAACAGATATTTGTGGCAGAGCCACCAGAAATAGATATTTGTGGCAGAGCCACCAGAATGCTTCCTCCATCATTATAACCCATATCCTATGCAACAGATATATATGTCATGGCATACAACAAATAGAATCAAAATATCATGCATTTCAGTCAAAATCAACCCTAGGGGTATAATGGTCATTTTGCACCTAGGGGTATAATGGTAATTTTCATACTTAGGGTATATTAGTAAATTTACCTATTTTAGGGTTTACATACATACTACAGCCATTATCGCATCAACAGAAACACTTACCGAGCGTTCTTACCGAATTGGGCCCGTTGGCCTATTATCCCATTTTCGGCCCATTAACCCCAAAATATCGAAAGGCACAAAATCGTGCACTCTGCAGTCTTATCACTTTAGTTTACCAAATACATTAATCGATCTACCTCACGAGCATTCGCACACTCGCAAGTTCACAAAATACCAGTTTTTCGGTATTTCGGCTTTTTGGCTTTTGCTGATCTAGTGTATGAGAGGGTGTCAATTACACACCTGTTCTGTAACGATATGTTGGCGAGATCCACACACAAGTTGCCTACAATCGAGTTGCTAAAACGTCAATCTAAATATCAAAAGCAAGCTACGTACTAGACCCCTTACCATATTCGGCCAACAATGCCTCAAACCCCAAAGTTCTTACCTTTCTGCCGAAATATGGGTTAGATCTAGATGTCCAACCGAGTTAACCTTCAAGCCCTTCGTTGTACACCCCCTTGTCCATGCTAGCACATACAAAGCCAAAAGAAAGAGGCAAAAATGCCCTTAGTCCCAACGTTAGTCACCCTTAAGGGGTTTCGGTTTTTTCTTAAACCATGAATAACTAACGAAAGTGATTCGAATACTTACCAATCGTTGTTCTGCTCAAGAGAGTGTTCTTATCTATGATTCTAATCCCGATCTACCGTAGTCAGAAGAGACAGGTTCAAATAGCCAAAGATTCAGCTTCTTACACCGTAGATATGAAGGTTTTCAGCTTTTGAAAGAAAAAGGGAAAAGGGGTTCGACTATAGCAAGATTCGTCTTTTGAGAAATAATGAAGAAAGAAAAATAAGGGAAGAGACAGAAAGAGAAGGGTATGGGTTCGGCTATGGATAAAAGAAAAGAAAAGATGAGAAGAGAAGTAGTATTCGATTATGGAGAAACGGCACAGAGAAGGCTTTCAAGTTCGGCTATCGGAAGAAAAAGGGAAACAGATGACCGAAAGAAAGAGAAGAAGATGAGAGAATTTGGTTCTTGAAGAGGAGGAGACGGCACAGGTGTAGGGTATAAGTTCGGCTTCTAGCAAAAAGAAAAAGACAAAAAGAATTCAGCAGCCACCCTTCCCAAAAGCCAAAATTCCCAACACTAAATGACCTAGCCGAATTTCCTATGCTAAAGGCCCTTGGCCGACCAACTCTTGCTCCTTGATCAACTCCTAAATTTCCTCCCTTATCTTATCCTTACTCAATCCCCTTACCAGCTTAAACTCTCCCTAACAGAGTTCCCCCTTGAGTTCCATCACATCCCCTTTTTGTTCACAAAAAAAAAAAACCCTATTTGCTTACCTTGTGGCTCGAACCTTGGCTGCCCCTAAACATCTACACGCTACTCCCCCTATACCTTATGTGGCGTCACATGCCAATTTACCACAGGTCCCTTGTGCCCTATTTTACCATCTTTAATTTAAAAGCCCTCAACGCCAGTACTCTCTCTTTCTAAAATTGGGAATTCAGAAATTGCTTTGAATTGGATCTTTTAAAGGCCCACTAACATACTCAGACCTACTACAGACAGTTAAAACACAGAATTTTTAAAATTCATTGAAAATCACAAAAATCCCGAAAATCCCGAAAATTGGGGCGTTACATTTACTTTCAATGAGTCATCCATGCATTTAAACTTTAAATTTTCTTAATAATATCTATCTTAAATAGCTTTTCTTCATTTTAATTTACATATCTCCTTACTATATCAATATCCATTTCATGCATTTCATCAATAACCATTTCATAAACCTTTATTTCATACATTTCATTTTCATATCCCAATTCAATATCTTATTCCATTTCATATCTAAAATCTTACAACATTAGTCTTTTAATAATCGTTCATACGTTGTTCTATCATTTCTTATTAATAGCTATTTCCAAATAGCACTTCTTTACTTAGATTTAAACATCATCTTACTATATCAAAAATCATATATTTTTTTTAATATTTCATTTTAATATCTTATTTCAATTCTTATTCAAAATCACTCAATATCTTTTCTATTACCAATTCATTTATTTACCCCTATTAACACGACTATGACTTTAGCGGATACACAGATCCAACAAAAACACTCCAGTATTGCACCCAGTGCCTCATCGGATAGTTCGAAGCAATAGTTGACACCCAGTGTCTCATCGGCCAAGCCGAAGTAAGTTGGTACCTAGTACCTCATCGAATCTATCTAAAGTAACAGTATAACACCTAGTCTCTCATCGACTCGAGGTCGAAGTATCCCTGAACACTTCCAATCCTATGACATGCCAACTATATCCGACTCAGCCCTGCTAGTTAATAGGGAATTCAAAACACATTTCAATTTCACTTAATATTTATATCAATTTCACTTCAATCACAATTTCTCATACTTTCAATTCAAATCACTTTCCACTTTCCAATCAATATACATTTTTCAAATACTCACATATATTCATAATTCAATTTAATATCAATAGTCACCTCATTTTGCTTACCATGCATTTTAATTAAAATATAACAATTAATAATAAATAGATTTGAATTGTAGTAATACAAACTGTATATCATCGTGTTATTACTCGTCAACTTTCTCTTTCCCCTTCTTAGCTGATGTTTGCAGCGCGACGTTAGCTACGAAAATTAAAACAATTTAAAATTATCAAAGCAACACCAATTCACATTAAATACTTTGATTTTCTATTTAACTTTTGCCTAAATTCCAATTTAATCTTTAACTAAAATTTTCTCCATTTTCATCTCCATTCACTCTTTATTTTCACTCAATTTCTACTTATAACTAAACTTAACTCTCTAATTTTCTACATAAAACCCTAGATTCAAAATTCTCTCAATTTAGTCCCTATTACACAAAATTTATAACTTATTTTACAATTTAATCTTTAATCAATTCTAACTTGAAATTCTAACAATTTAACCCCTAATTTATCAATTTGTTCAACATGAACTATGTCTAAAAATACAATAACTTCTAAAATTTTAACATAAATCAAGTAGTATTTTGTTCTAGGATTCCAAAACTCAAAAATCATAAGAAAATGGACTAAATTAACTTACCAAATTAGCTTGAAACCTTTAAAACCTTATTTTTCCCTTTTTCTTATCTTTCTTTCTCCCATCTCAGTTTCGTGCTTTGCTATTCTGTTTCTTTTCATTCTTTTGTTTTGTTTTATTTAGTTTAGTTATAATATAATATAATATAATATAATATAATATAATATAATATAATATAATATAATATAATATAATATAATATAATATAATATAATAATCTTATTTATTAAGTAAATATATATTTTAATTATAAAAATCTTTGATATTTTCCACATTAAACCACCTCAACAATAGAAAATGATATAATTGCCTATTTAGTTCCTTTAGTTTTTCTTTAATCTATAATTAAACTTTCACTCTTATTGCAATTTAGTCCTTTTTCCTAATTACTCCTAATTTAAGCTAATTCTCCTAACCAAAACTTAATCAACTACACAACTAACTTCGTAAATATTTTTAATAAATATTTACGAATCCGTTTTACGAAAATGGGGACCCAACAACACATTTTTTCGATGCCCATAAATTTTGGGACATTACAACTTTCACATTTAAGTCCTGTTTTCCAATCCAATTTCAATCACATCCTTTCACAACCATCTAACATCCGTAATTACAAAAATTTCATGCTAAGTTTGAAATGTTTGTCCTTTTTTACTAAAATAACTATTTCACTTTACAAATTAGTCCTTTTTCATAACTAAACTCAAAATCTATCAATTTATTACCAAAAGCTTCAAGATTCAGCAATGACAACCTTTAAAATCCATAACAGTTTTGCGAAATAATACCCATGTTAACTAAATCGAGCTACAACAATATTAGAAACAAAAAATTTATGAAAAATGAGTTTGAACACACTTACCATGTAATAGTCGATTATTGGAGCATTCAACAATGGCTTCTGTAACATCTCTTACCCGGTTTGGTCGCCGGACCAGAGTAATAGAATGCTATTAACAAATATCAAACAACTCTATGTAATAACACCCCTTAACCCCAAACTGTCACCGGGACGAGGTTATGAGGCATTACCGGACATATCAGACAATTTACGAATAATTTACAATTAATATAACTTTCATAGTATAATATAATAATTAAGTCCCTATCTTGGACTCTCAAAGTTCAAACACGTATTAAAAGTAGAACGGGACTTGTTCGAGTATTCTGAATTTTTTTTTTTATAAAAATTTTGACAGCATTTCTGCTTATTTTTACCTAAACCTCCTGCAAATTCAAACCAAAACAACCAACACCAATGTTTCCCATTCATATAACTATATTTATATCATTAACAAAATTTTAACTTAAAAACTATCATAGCATCATTCAAAATTGATTAAAAACTTCATTCATTTAACTTAATGTTAATGTATCAAAGTATCATGTACTTTCTTTACCATTTCATTTAACCATCTAAATGTTATAATTCATCCTTCACTACCCAAAGTAATATACATATTCAAGTGACTAAACAACACCTATGTACATGCCACCTTTACCCAAAAGAAAAATATACATCACCAAGTTTGTGTTGAGTCGGGATTGTTCGGATCTTGAGGGACACTTGACTTCTACTAACTGCATGACGGAAACAACCATACGTTGAGTATGGATATACTCGATGGTATTACTATAAATCAAGACTATTTAACATTAATAAATTACAAACATCAACCATAAATTTTATAATTATTTAAACTACTTTTATATATAATTATTTTACTTCATAAATCTTAAATTCATAATTCATTTTTCTCATACCAACTCAATTCATAATTTAGTTCATACATTCTTTCTCGTACTTTTCAATAGTGCTAAAACAAATAATCTCATTTTCAAAATTTCATTTTTATTATTTACCCTATTAACAAAGCTCGGACTCTGATAGATACGTGGATTCCACCCAAACACACCAGAATGTCCAACCCAAACACACCAAGAATATTATAAATCCTCCATAACACACCAGTAAGACATTAAGTGCCTCTTCGGATAAACCGAAGTATATAATAACAGAAACATCTTCTCGGCCGAACTACAATCTCCTCATCACATCACAAATCCAATGACATGCCATTTGTATCAAATCTAGTCCGACAAGTTAATAGGGTATTATTTTACTTTTTCTAATTTCAATTTCATTTACACAAAAATTTTCAATACTCAATCAATTCAAACATCTATTATCTTAATTCATATAAAAATTAATTTTCACACATACTCATATTTAATTTCAAATATAATACTTACCTTACTTTAATTATTCCATAACTATAAATTCAATATACAAATTAATAAATAGTTTGAGTTATAGTAATACAAACCCGGAATACGAGTTTACTCCTCAACAATATTTTCTTTTCCTTTGGATGTCAATGCCTCGTTTTCCTTGTTAGCAAATTAACTCCAAGCTTCAAATCCTTAGTTTTCTCTTTTATTTTTCTTTCCCTTTTTCTTTCTCTTTTCTCCCCGCTTCCGTTTTCAATTTGTTTCTATTCCCTTTTGTTTCTTTATTTCTCTTTTATATTTATTTGTTTTACTTATTTAATTAGCATATATTATAATATATTTATTTTAAATATCTATTTTAACATCATTTACATATTTTACAATTGTACACATATTTAATTCTACATTTGTACCAATAATTTTATTACATTTGTCATTATTTAATTTGTTTCTCAAACAAAAATCTCATAATTTAATAATTTAATTATTTAATTAACAAATATCTTTTACTTAAATTATAAGTAATTTAGTATTTAAATTACAAATGTACCAATATAATTTTTACACATGTATATTTTATTACCATATATTTATCAACTATTTAATTTACTTAATATAATATTCATTAAATAATCATAATAATTATAAAACCATAATAATAATTTTAATATATATATAATACATACATTCAAGAAAAATCTTGATTTTTCTTCCATTTATACTCAATTTATGTAAATGGCTTAATTTCCATTTTGATCCTTTTTATTTTCTATTACTTTAAAATTAAACTTTTACCCTTATTCAATTTAGTTCTTTTTACTAATTTCTCTAAATTAAGCTAAATTCACCTAATTAGATCCTAATTAGACACACCACTAGGCTCATAAATATTTTTAATAATTATTTTCGAAACTTATTTCACTAAGACGGAGGCCCTATAACT
The DNA here is from genome assembly GCF_025698485.1 of Gossypium arboreum. Taxonomy (NCBI): domain Eukaryota; kingdom Viridiplantae; phylum Streptophyta; class Magnoliopsida; order Malvales; family Malvaceae; genus Gossypium; species Gossypium arboreum. The sequence continues at coordinate 133,278,102 of NC_069077.1, forward strand.
CACTTTTCCGGTGCCCGTGAATTTCGGGTCATTACACAAAATCTCAAATAAATATCAACACATCACATACGAGCAAGTATATCATGCTGTTCAATTGATTTCAGGTTTATATAGGGCATACAAAATCTTAAGAACAAATCGGTATTAAACAAGGATCAATTTGAATAAAAAATAGTTAAGAAAAATCTGAAAATAGGGGACAAACAACCATATCCCGAGGCAGTGTGAAAGGGTTAAGGCCTTGTAGATGGGTCACATCGTCGTGTGAGAAAATCGTGTGAAATTAGGGTCACACGGCCGTGTCGTCAGGTTATGTGATAAGGCTTAGCTCGTGTGGCTCAAGAACATGGCCATGTGGCCTGATTGTATACAATTCAAATATAGGGTCACACGATCGTGTCACTAGATCATGTAACTCATTGAGATCATGTGAACAAACATGCACCAAAATTAAATAGGCCACACAGATGTGTGGTAGATCGTGTACACCTAAAATAACTTCAATTTTAAGCTATTTCATCTACCATTGCTTGGATATCAAGCCATACCATTTGCATCTATAAATACCCATTTCAAAACACACCAAATCATGTCAAAACATGCCATATACCATTCAACCTAAATGCCTAACCAATATGCCCACAAAAGCGCCTCAATTTGCAATTCAAAACAACCAAAATGAATATGCTCGAACATACCAATTCATTAACATTATATGACACTCTCACTATCACTTACTCAAGAACAACTAACCTTTAAATCAACCTCATGTTTCATACATCACATATATCAAATCATACCATACATCCTTCCACATCTAAGAATCAACCAAAAACATATTGTATAACAAGACATTTCTCTCAACCGTAAGGATATTAAGCATACAATTCAAGCAATTTAACAAGTCATCAACCAAATACCATTATCTGCTCATATATACATATATACATATACACTTATAAACATAATAAGCAAGACCATCAATATACAAAATGAACATTATAACCAAAAGACTTCCTAGGTACATGCTAAGACCAAAATGATCATATTACCAATGTTTGAGTTCAGAATTGTCATTGGATGCTGAGTCAACGATCAAATTGTAAGGTACCTAACCTGCGTAAGGAAAACAAAATTGTACACTGAGTATAACTCAGTGATATTTCTAGAATCGAACATTAAAACATATTATAAAGGTTATAATACATTTTAACATGTCAATCTACTAGTCCTATTACATCACCTAATTGTTCAATCTAATTACATATCTTAAACCGAGCTATTATAGTTGCAACATGTTCATTTTTCCCTATCTCAATCGAATTGATTAAATCGTACATTATCAAATCCCTCATTCTAAGCTTATTAATTGATAAGGACTGACCGTTCTTGTTTCAATTTCATTATACTCAATTTCTCAGTTCTATAATATAATTTCATCAACCAATCATTAAATCACATATGTGACAGCATAATTCATCACTAATTGAAATCAACTGCACAATTAAAACAATATATCATATTTCTAAATCTATTCAATTTAGTCCTTTTCATAAACAACTAATTCGAATCGGTTCAATTCAGCTCGTCCTATCATTTCTAGCTTACCTTACGTTATTATCCTACAACAATTGAAAAGGTCCGGGTTATAAAAATACAAACCATAAACTCCAAGCTATTCGTTGACGACCTTGTCTTTTCTTTTATTTCTTGAGGATTCCGGGTTGACGTTAGCTACAGATTAAAACAAATATAATAAATTAACAATACACAACCCAATACACATTCAATTGCTAAATTATACAACTTTTTCATATTATTCAATTTAGTCCCTAAAAATGGGACTAACATAACTTTCACAATTAACCCCCCAAACTTTGTCGAATTTCCTAGAGTCTTTATAGGACTTCCTATTTCTCAATTACACCCTAAATTTTGAATTTTTCACAATTTAGTCCTTATTGTACAAAATCATCAATTGACTTTACAAATTAGTCCTATTTCACTTCTAACCTTAAAATCTATCAAAATAACACCTTAAACTTCAATTATTTAAAAATGGCAACATCTTCAATCTTGAATAATACCAAAAAATACTATATGGGTTAGCTAGCTTGTATAAAAATTACAACAAAAAGGACTAAATTGACTAACCAATTAAAGCGTGCATCTTTCTCCATCTTCTTTTTTCTTCGAATGGTAACAATGTTTCTCTTTTACCATCTTTTATTTATTTTGTTTTTATTTTATTTTTATTTTATAACCTTATGTTTTGTTTTATTTATTAATTTTATTACGTTTTATTTTAAAACATCATTTATTATCATCCACTTTCATTAAACCAATGGTTTAATTACCTTATGAGTCCTTTAGTTATGTTTTACTTTATGGTTTAATTATAATTCAACTTTTGATTCTTACGTGATTTAGTCCCCATACTTAAATTAAGTACTAATTCAACAAAATGACCTAACTAAATTTCAAATTGCTTCTAATATAACTCCGTAAATATTTAATAAAAATATTTACAGGCTCGATTTATGGAAACGAGGTCCCAATACCTCAATTTCCAAAACTATTGACTTTAGAATCGATACACTTTTACCTTATCTAACTTTCCAAATAACCAAAATTATTAGATCAAGCTTCAGTTTATACTGTAAAACCCTTGTAAATATTAATAATTAATATTTACTAACTTTATCATCAGAGAACAGAATTCTAAAACCATTGTTTTCGACACCACTGACTTCCGGATCATTACAACTTCCCTTGTTCTTTTTGGTGTAAAAACAGTGATGAAAGAAGGAATAATGAATATGGAAACATTTACTAATGTTTTAACTATTGTAAAATGGATGTTCATATAACTCCCATAACCCTCAAGAATTCATTTTCTTGTAACTCTTGTAGCCCTAAAAATTTATAGGGTACCTTAATTATATGTTTGTAACCTATGGTAATTGAGGTCCTATAAATAGAGGGCATATATAAGCTTTTTGATATCTCAAGTGAAAGTTGCATCATCTTTTCATTTCTTTGTCTTTCTTTCTCTCTTAATCTTTATATTCTTCTTGTAGTTTTATAATACATTATCAGCAACTTTTTATTCGAGAGTAATATGCTCTTAGTTTGTTTCAAAATTTTGTTGGGATCCAAGCATTGAAATTTAATTTTTTTGGTTTAAAAATCATTAGAATCATGGTTGTTTGATATTTGCTTGGGGATGATCACTTTCTCTTTATTACAAAGGATGCTTATAATCACTACTTATCCATGGTAACGTAAGTCAGTCTAATCAACTTCTTTTGAAATTTGATTTGATTTCTATTAAAAAGTTCAATTTATATAATGTTTTATTCAGTATATCTATGAATTTATAAAACCATTCACGAATGAATTTATATAATATTTTATGTGGAGATAAATATTTTTTTGTTCATTTTAATAGAATTGATTGGTTTAATTTTAATTTTGATTAAAATATATGATTATTGTGGAATGGGAGTAAAAGTGCATACTTGTCATGAACTTTGGGATATTCACCTGTCTATATAGTTTCATGATTATCGTAAAATTTGAAATAAAATTATGCCATAAGAGGCGGAGGTTAAAAATATTAATATTTAAACTCTTATAGTTGTAAAGTTACTTTAACCCAACATTATAATATTTTGTATTTTATTGTGTTATGGTATATAGAAAAATATTACTTAACCATAGTGATTTATTAGTAACATGAATTTATTATTTGTTATGTTTAATATATGTTTTATTTATACCTATTCATTTTATTTTTATATGAATAAATAAATTTCTTGAAGATCAAAATTTTTATCATTCATGTTGAAAAGAAGTGCAAAAGTGTATATTATTTAAAATAAATTAAGCACATTAAGGTTATGTAATAAAATGATTACATGCTCCTAAAGAGCTAATATTGCATCAAATTGTAAAAAACTCTTTTAAGAGCTAATACTTTACCTCATTGTGATGTAAACATTGATGTGTTTTACATTAAAACCATATATAAAAACAACATGAGATACTGGTGTATTTATATTATATATATTCCTTGAAGAAATACATTACAGTTATATGATTGAAATATCTAATGTGCTCCTGCAGCAGCAATATTGTGAAAATGGCTTTAAAAAGTATTTTGAAACGATCTCATACCTTCTAGTGGCTAAGCAAAATAAAAAGTTACTGATGGAAAACCATGAAATTCTTCCCACTAGTTCTGCTTCATCCCCTAAAGTGAATATAATAGTACATAACAATTATGAAAAATGAAAACATAAAGATTGTGGTTGTCGGTTGTAATTGAGGATCTGTTTAGAGACGTACTAATAATCGTTGTCATAGTGGTTATAATAGTGGTATTTCTAACCACTAGAAAAATAATAATAATGAAAAATAAGAAATGGTGGTCAAAATATTTGAAAGTTATTGAAAATTCATGCTACCTATATGGTACGAAAATGCACTAGTCACATACCTGTCGTACATTTAAGCATCTAGTAAACATTTATCAAAGCATCCATTAAAAAGGAAGGGAAACAAAAATATCTGGGTGTCCCATTCTTCCACAATAAAGTGGACATTGATACTTTTCAGTTTATCTTGGACAAAGTTTGTACTCGGCTAAATGGATGGGAGGCAAGAAAGTTATCTTTGGTTGGTCGTTTGACATTGGTTAAGTCAGTATTACTTAGCATCCCAAACTATTTCATGACAATAGCTAGAATACCTATATCAATTTGTAATGAGATTGAAAAACTGGCTCGTGGTTTCTTATGGGGATCAACATCTTTTGAGAGAAAACCATCACTTGTGAATTGGGAGGTTTGTTGTAAACCTCGGGACTGTGGGGGCTTAGGCATTCAGAGATTACAAATTCAGAACAAATTATTTTCTTGTAAAGTTAGGTTATAAATTGGTTGCTAATACAAATGAATTGTGGGTCCAATTTTTGAGGAATAAGTACAAAGTACATGGGATACTGCCAGACAACATACATCGAAGCAACTACTCTTATATTTGGCGCTCCATAGCCAACATTTGGAATGAGGTAAAAAATGAGATCTATTGGACAGTAGGTGATGGGAGATTGGTGAACTTTTGGAACGACGTTTGGTTACCCAATGTGGGCATTCTACGACATTTTTATATCGGGCAAGGGATTCCATTAGACTCATTCCAGGTTTGTGATGTGATGACAGAAGAGGTGTGGGACCGATAATGGCTAGCCTCGGTATTCCCGCAAGAGATTGTGGAACATATTCTGGCTTGTACACCTCCTTCACTGAATGTAGGGACAGATCACCTAATGTGGAGATGATTATCTGGAGGAAATTTCTCCATATCGAAAACATATAAGCACTTGTTTGTTGACAATCCCAATGTTAGAGTTGAAAGCGATGAACTGACATGGAAAGTGAGAACACCACAACGAGTTTGGATCTTTCTCTGGTTACTTGATCGTGGTAAACTTTTAACAAATGAGGAACAGTTCAAACGAGGTTTGACTAATTTTTCTTTTTGTGAAAGGTGTGGTCTAGACATTGAAAATATAATGCATGTCGTTAGGGATTGTGGTTTTTCTAAATCAATCTGGAAATCAGTTGTACCTAGCAGCCTTTGGAATGTTTCTTTAGATTATCAACTGTCTAGTAGCTTATTTGGAACATTTAGAATGAAGGTAACATAGTCATCCAAAAAGGGGAATGGCTTACTTTCTTTTCCATTATAAGTTGGTTTCTTTGGAAAAGTCGGAATGACTTCATTTTCAAACATATAAGTTGCAATAGTCAGGCTCTGTTAACCATGACGGAAGCATAGACAAGGTCCTTGGGTGCTAAAGGAGGATCGGACGAGTAATTCTACGAATAAAGGATGTTGGCAGTTTCCAGCTAATGAATGGATCAAAGTGAATATGGATGGCTCGGTGTTAACAACGAGACCAAAGGTATCCATAGAGGAGTGGTGATAGGACCAAATGGAGGTTGGATGGGGACTTTGAGATAAAGATAAGACTGTCAGATATTTTTCAGGTTGAAGCTCGAGCACTGCTTGAGGGATTAAAATTTGTTTGGGCACAAGGATACTGCAAAGTGGAGATTGAAAGAGGCAGTGCTTTACTGATTGTCATAATCCAAAACGGGTTAGTTGTGAGTAGCAAGTACAATGAAGTTTGTCAAGTATACGAGTGGTGCTTCAAAGTTTGGGATGTGACATTCTATTAGATCTTGAGGGACAGTAACAGGGTAGCTGATCGTATTGCTAAAGAAGCTAGAGGTGAAATAGAGTAGTTAATTACCCATGTAGATCCATCAAAACATGTGATAAGTCTATTAGAAGATGATATTCATCGTGCGATGCATATATTAATGGTTGAAGATCAACACTAATACAATTTAGCCTTGGCTAATGTTTCATCATTTACCAAAATAAAAAAATAAAAAAAATGTTGATGTGTTGTGCAAGTAAAAACACTTGTAAAAAAAAAAAACTCATTATTAACTAATATATATTTTTAATTGTATATAAAATTATTCAATGAATTCATTTAAAGTAAATATACATGTCATGCTATAAATTTGAAACATGACATATAAAATTAATAGTGTCATGTCAGTATGAAGCATACAGGTATTGCCATTCAGATTGTTACACTAACATAGTTAAAAAATTAATATTTTAGACAATATTTTTATTAAAATAGTTATTGAACTCTTTTAAAAGTTAATAGTCAAATTTAGCACAAAAAATTATCACATTGAAAGTTTTTTACATTAATAGTATGAAAAAAATAATTACAAAACTGAGGTGGAAAGCAAATAATTTATGAGAATGAGTCGTTTTGAACCGTAAAAAGCTATATTACCAACGCAACGCAACACAACCCATAAAAATAATATTTTAATAAAAATAATAATATTTTAATTTCAAAAGGGTTTGGCCACACTCCTTTTCACGTATTTTATTTATTTTATATTTTAAACAAATTTTATATGTTTTAGTTTTATATTTATATTTTATAGTTTTTATAATTTTATTTTATTTAATAATTATTTTAGTTTCATAATATTTTTAATATTTGTAATTACAAATTTTGAATATTTAAAATAATGAGTAAATTGATAATTTTTTGTAAAATTGACATAACATTATTAGGGTAAACTGTCTTGGTCTCCAAATTTTTCATATTTATAAAAATGGTTTGAGTTGTTTTGTTTTTCTAATTTTATATTTTTAATATTTTATAATTATAAATTTTGAATATTTAGAATAATAACCGAGTTAATAATGTGTTAATATTGATGACAGAGGTGAATCTAGGGGAGGCCCCCTAAAATACAAAATTACGATTTAGGCCTTTAAATTTTTTAAAATTCTAAGTTAATAAAGGTAAAATTACACTTTGTCCCCCTAAAATTATAAAAATTTAATTTAATCCTTTAAAAATTATGAAGATATAGACTATTAAAAATTAAAATTTCATTCGACCCACCTAAACAATTTTCTGGCTTTGCCCCTGATTGAGGGTAAAACATATTGAATTTTTTAGAAATAGAATCAACTTGATAAAATATGTAAAATATTAAGAGTTAAATTTATTATTACACCAATCTAACGAAGGTAACATCGACATTCTATTTGCTGACCAAATACATTTTAATATTGAAGTAACTAGAATTGAAAATTCACCTAATAAGAATAATAGAATTAACAAAAATTAAAAATAAAAATTGTATGGTAAAATAGGAACTCATTAAAAACTTAAGTGACTATTTAACTAGTTTACCCTAATGTTTTTATGTCAATTTTACAAAAAAAAGTATCAATTGGTCATATTTTAAATATTCAAAATTTTATAATTAAAGATTTATAAATTTATAAAAAATGAGAAAAGAGGTGTCCACAACCCTTCTGAAATTAAAATATTATTATTTTATTTATTTTATTAAAATATTATTTTGTATAAGTGATATTGTCGATATATTGACGGCACTATCTTTTACTGTTCAAGCAACTTAAATAAAGTAATTAATACTTCATATTATCAATGTAAAAAAATCTAAATTAACAAAATATGTAAATTAAATTTATTATTATGGGTATGATATATTATATTCGTGCTGAAATGTGACTTAGTTGAACTGTTCAAATATTCGGAGACAATCAGAAAATAAATCCTAGAAATTGATGAGAATACCCTGGTCTATATGTATATAAAAAGGACTCCAAAAAGACCCATTGGATTCGTACGTACCGTCTTTGATAATTTTCTATTTGTCTTGGATTCATATATTATTATATATATGAATCTAGATTCACCACTCACATGTTTCAATCTCCTCGACTTGCTCCTCCATTTCTGCTCCTCGTAATATTGCAACAATTTGCATCCACTCGTTCCACCTCCTGCTAAAGATTCACCAGCACAATGAAAATTGTGACAAATTTTACATCCCACCCCCCAAAAAAAGAAGAGATTGATTTGTAGCTAATAAAGAATTTGTATCAAATTTTGGATTTGGAAACACGAACAAGAAAAGAAATAAGGAAAAAAAAAAAAAACAAGACACCTTTAACTTAATTGCCAAAGATGCCGCCGGTAACCACATCCGCAAACGTCACCTTCCATCCATGCTTTTTAAGATTTGATGCCGCCAGTGTAAGCTTTTCTGGGAAGATGGTTGCTCTTATTGCAACATATGTTCTTAGCAGAGTTGTGCACCACCTTTTAAAGCCTTTCTCCCAACCTTACATGACTTCTGATCTTGTCGTATGTATCTAATTCCCATGTTGTCCTGAAATTGATTTCATTGCATTGGTTTGTGATTATATATAATAACTAAAGCTAAGTTATACGTTGGTGTTTCTAATGCATGCAGATAGGGCTGATTCTTGCAAGCTTACCACATGCACGTGATTCTTTCACAAGCCTATTCAGCATTACTTTGGAAAACATCGTTGACTTCGGCATGATTTCATATGCCTTCGTTTTGGGTCTAGAAATGGACCCTTATGTGATCTTTAAGTCCCCGACTCGACATGCGATGGTGGCCTACGCCGGAACAGTGTCCACGTTTGTTGCAGCGTGCGCTATAACTCCATGGCTGCATTATTTGAGAAATTCAAGCGTGATAACCTTCACCTTGTCCCTGTCCATCAGTCTTTCCGGTAGTGGCTCTCACATACTTACCCGCCTCATGACCTATCTCAAAGTAGGCAAGTCGGATATAGGAAAGCTTAGTATTGGTGCAGGGGTGCACTCTGATATGATAACCATGTTTTCGGTGGTCCTGTCATTTGTCTTTTTTCCATTGCAAGAGACTGCGAATTTTAGAGAAGGAATTAAGACCGCCGTCAAAACCGGGGCTGCACTTATGCTTCAAACACTGTTGGCAGCAAAGATTTCACCGGTTTTCATGAATTGGATCAACCAGTCAAACCCTGAAGGAAAGCCCCTCAAGGGCTCCCACCTTGTCCTATCAATGGCCTTCATGACTGTTATATGCTCCTTGGCACCATGGATGGGTTACAACTCATGTTTGAGTGCATTTATGGGAGGGCTCTTTTTACCATCGGAGGGGCGAATATCGAAATGGACGATTAGCAGAATCAACAACTTGTTAAGCACACTTTTTTACCCACTTTTCTTCTTCTGGGTGGGGCTGAGGGTTGATATCTCAAGTTTTGCAGTAGGCAACATTGGAACATGGGTGAGGATTTTCTGTCTTATACTGATCGCAACAATCGGAAAAGTGGGTGGAACACTCATCTGTGGCTTAACGTTAGGTTACCATAGGCCAGAATTGGTAGCAGTTGGATTACTTTTGACGGCAAAGGGTCATTTTCACGTATACTTCGCTGTTGATGCACTCAGGGTTAGTTTACTCTTTCCAACGTGATTATAATTCTAAAAAAATAACAGAGTAAAGCTAAAATATAAATGAATTAAATTGCAGCAAGGAAAGATCGATGTCACAACATGTATCTCGATGGTGATTCTGATATTCTTATCTGTGATACACACACCGTTTGTTGTGAAGCATATAATAGAAAGGGCAAGGAAACGCGTACCAGTTCAACGGATGACTCTACGGTGGCTTGATCCTTCAAGCGAACTTAGAATTTTGCTATGCCTGCATGGAACTCATAATTTGGAATCTGGCATCAGCTTAATGGAGATCTCTCGAGGCAAACCTGCGCCTGGACTTTTTGTTCATGTCACTGACATGATTGAGCTGACGGAGAAGATAGCTTCAACGCTGGTACCTGGTGAAGGAGTAGACAATATGACAATAACCGATAATTCAGTCACAGAAATGAGAGATGAAATCACCCGTGCTTTTCAAACTCACATAAATGAAAATGTGGATGGTGGTATCATGCTTAGCCGAATGCTAGTACTTTCCACATTCAATAGCATGCCACAGGATATTAGTGTTTTAGCAGAAGACTTGATGGTTTCCCTTATTTTGTTGCCCTTCCATAAGAGATTGAAAGCAGATGGCACCCTAGATGAAGGTCATCCTGGTTTCAGACATGTGACTCGTAAGGTAATAAGAACAAGAGAGGTCAACCATTATTTCAAGTACCTGTAATTTTCAGAATAACAATATTTTTTGGTTGTTTAACAGCTGCTTAGAAACGCCCCATGTTCTATTGGAATCTTGGTGGACAGAGGGTTTGGATTTACTGAAAGATTGTCAACATCATCTGTATCAAAAGTGGCTGTCATTTTTATCGGAGGCAAAGATGATCAAGAAGCTCTAGCCTATGCTGGTCGTGTAGCGTGGCATCCTGGAGTAAAGCTGACAGTAATAAGATTCCTAGTAGACAAAAATTCGGAGCACGAACCACGGAGAGTGAATAACAGAGCAAGTGTGGGAGAGCAAGAAGAAGAGATGAAACTTGATGACGAGTGCTTCGCTGAATTCTATGAGAAATATGTAGCAGGGGGGAACGTGGCTTATATGGAGAAGCATCTTGCAAATTCATCTGAGACCTACACTAATCTTATGTCAATAGGACAATATTCTCTTATCATTGTAGGGCGGGCTGGAAGAGTAAATACAGTATTGACGCAGGGACTTAATGATTGGCAACAATGTCCAGAATTGGGTCCTGTTGGGGACGTACTTTCAGGGTCTAATTCCGCATCTGGTACCTCCATTTTGATTATCCAACTGCACAATATTAAAGGACAACTGGATGGCCTTAGTGATGAGTTCTCCATTATGTAAACACCAATCCTAGCAAGGTAGGTTTAAAACTTAGGATATCAAAATCCAAACCTTATAAATGTAGCTTGTAGGATGATATATATATACATATACGTATATATGTATATATGTAGCTTGTAGAAATGCTACTTACTTCAAAGGACATTCCAGAACCCAGCTTTACAAACTCTTATCATTCCAAAAGTACAGAACCAGTAAGCAAATATATGTAAAAAACAAGACAAATGCACAGCTAGTATGTAATACAGAATCATTTAACTATCAAATATCATTAGCAAATGCACAAATATATCATAGATAAGTAACATTTTGCAATCAGTCAGCTTGGTTAGGAAAACATAATAGAGAAAGCAGAAGGATTGTTTCTTGAACAACTTTGAGACAGATTTCAAAATAGTGTCATTACAAAAGCTTGAATAGCATGCATTGCAGATGTCTCAAAGTTATTTGGTTGTTTTTCCTTTCAAAGTCATAACACAAAACCCCTGGTTAACTGAGCGCCTCAAACACACATTAGAAGTCCCTTGAATGCTTTTCTACCTCAACCTGCAAAGAGAAATATAAAAAGCATAAGGATGAAGCTCAATACAAGCACGAAACTCACCAGAACTATCAAAATGAATGATTTTTAACATTAATATATCAATAAAATATTCAATTTTAAGTAAATTGGTAGTTATGTCATATGTGAAAGCTTCTGTTGGGTGTTTGTGTGTGAGACACACACACACACACAAAGAGAAAGAGAGAGAGAGAGAGAGAGAGAATTATAATCCTAATTTGTCACAGGTTCGTGAAAGTGCACCCTAAGCAGATCATTCTAATTGGACAAGTGAAGAAGTGATGCAAGCAATTTTATGAGTAGAGTTATATAGGCAAACTGATGACTAATCTACAATAAGAAAGAAGGTACTTTAATAGGAAATATGATAGTTATCACAAGTCATCGGTTGGAGAAGTAGTGGTATAAGTACTTGAATTTCTTCATGGAATTCTAAGTTAGATTATATTAACTACCTTGCAGTCGGATACGAAAGCAATTTCCCCAATGTAAACGAAATTTAACCGACAGTAGCACTAGTAAGTTATGAAGAAAGACAAATGTCACCTCAAATGCACTCTTCAGATGATCAAGTTCCTTATCCAGATCGTTTATAGCCTGATTATATGCTTGCATTGGAGAAGACTGACTGGTTGTGTGGATCTACGAAATTGCATCAAATTGGTTAAAACCCGAAAACAACTGGCACCAGAATGCATTCGATAAAATCCAAAAAATTAATAGCGTTTAGCCCTATCCAACAAAGAAAAAGACTAACCCTAACAAGGATTTTGTACTGCAGAGGGTGAGGAAGCTTGTAGCCAGCAAACAAAACGTTCTCATCTCCATGCAATTGCCTGATTGTTTATCACCGTTAACAATAAAGGGAGGAAAAGACAAATAATTAGGAGCTTAATCCAGCAAAAATAAGCAAAAAGAGACGAAGTTTGAAAGGGGACGAATATCGTATGATGCGTACATTCGGAGGATGTTGCCGATGGTGTGGTCTTCTCTCTCGATTGTGAAGGTGGCCGCATTTATTATTTTGGTGTCTCTCTCGTAAGAAACCCTAAAAATTTAACCAACAAATATGTAACAGTGAGTTTGATAAACAGAGGATTTAGGGATAAAGAGCCTACTTTTTGGTCCCCTCGGGGACGACGAATCTCTCGTAACGGTCGGGGGCGTTCATGGCCTTCTCACTCTTTCTCTTCTCTTCTGCAAACTCTTGCTCTCACCGCCGCCGGAGAAAATCAAAATGGTTTGGTGGCTCAGCCTCAGTGCCAGTGTAACTGTTGCATGAAATGGGAAGACCCCGTGGGAATGAGTCATTACGATGTCGTTTCAACTTGTGCTTAAGAAAAATAATATCTCAAAAATTAATTTTCCTCCCTCTACTCTATTGGTTAAAGTTTATTACAAGTCCCTCTATCATATCATATCATCAAGTTCATTTTAATTTCTATATTTGAAAAATTAATATTTTAGTCCTTACACATTAATTTTATTGTTAATAAAATGACGTGATTTAACGATGACTGATGTAGTATTAAATCAAATTAAATTGTTACATATCAGCTTTGAATTGTTTTACCCTAAATTAAATTCATAGAATTTGAATATTAGATGTGTGCTAGCTTTACAAATATCTTAAACACAACACCAATTTTTCTGCTAGTTAAACTTGAACCTACTTAATTTGTAGGGGAGAAGCCAAAAAATTCTTTTTGTGCTGAAATTAAAATATAAATTTCAATAGCCTAAATATTTATAATTTTTAAAGGATTAAATTAAAATTTTATCATTTTTAAGGGCTAAAGTGCTATTTTAATTTATTAATTTAAAATTTTAACATTTTAAAGGAACTAAATGAATAATTTTTCAAGGGCGAAGCCAAAAGATATTTTAGGGCTTAAATTAAATTGTAATTTTCAATAATCTAAATATTTATAATTTTTAAAGGATTAAATCAAAATTTTATATTTTTAAGGTGTCAAATATAATTTTATCTTTATTAATCTAAATTTTTAAATTTTAAAAGAATTAAATAAAAAATTTTATTTTAGATGTCCCTAAATACGGCACTGTTGATTTGTATAATTAAGTTCACTTATAAAGATTCATTTTATATGTTCTCCTTTGGCTCTTCTCCAACTTTTGGATGATAATATCATATCAGAATTTAACAATTAATATCATATATTCTCATTTCTAAAATTTTCCATTTTTCTTCTGCATTTTTTTTTGGTAGAAACAGTAGAGTTAGAAATTACAGGATCTTCTAGAATATTAAGTTTAGGTAAAGTGGTTAAAGTGGTTAAGTTATTAGTTTGGCTAAGTTATTAGTTTGGTTAAAGTGGGGAAGTTAAGAAAACAATGCCCTCTTCTAATTTTATCTATATTACTTATAAAATATTTTAGTATTTTAGTATCACTCATTATTTGGGTTACAGTTCAGTTAAAAATTATTAAAAATTTATTTTATTTATAAAAATATATAGATACTAGGTGAAGCTAAAACAAAAACAATTCAATTGCTAAAACTATCCACAAAATGTGGTTTTTTTTTTTTTTTTACTTTCGATGCGTTTGGCAACAAGTATTTTAACATGCACAAAATCACTCAAATATTTATACTATGATCAAGTATTTTAACATTATACATGTTATATATAGTAGAACAATAGATAATTTTCTCCTAATTTAGGATTGAGATGAGCAGGGTGGTGAAACATCTCCTCGATAAGATAATATAACATTAGCACATGAAGATGAAGCTTGTTTAGTTTCTTCAGCCTTTAAAGCTACATTTTGCAAATAGATCTGCCGGCAAGGAAAACTCTGGCTGCAGTCGAATTTCATGGCCACGTTCGAGGCACTTGTTCCTCTGATGTTTTGGTAAAGTACATTGCTCACTTGTACCGCTGATGTCTGCACACATATAATTTATTTAATGCCTTGGCGTTTAGGGGTTCGTGTTTAAGTGAATAGATAGGTAAAGGAATTTTAACCTGTTTGCGACATGGTTTTTCTTGATCACAATAATTTTGATCAATGATTATAGGGTTACTGACGTTGTACATCAAGATGTTTTGAAATTTTATGTTTTTGGCATATCCTGATCCTCCCTGTAATAGAATTTTCGATCATATTAATTGAAATTATAAAAACATTGAATTGAATCAACAAACAATTAGCAGACCTTATCATTAATTTAAGAAGGATTGTTGATGATGTTATAATATAAAGTATAATATGCAATGAATGAATGACGTTCCTTGAAAAGCAAATTAAGCACTTTGTGTTTGGAAAACCTTTAGAATTTCATTGGATTAGGCAATGAATGAAAGAATTTCTCTGTCGACAGTTGAAAATTTAGGTCAACAAATTGTATGGAAAAGTCAAGAAGTAAGTGGAAATCATTAGAGGTTGTTTGTTTGAAGTCGTTGGCATGCTGTAATCGTTCAGTTCCATATTTTTTCTACTCTTTCTCAATTAAATCTAGTAGTTTTGCTTCTTGTTGGTAAGAGTTTTCTCATCTCAAGTATTGCGCCTCAATTATAGGATAATACTCATCATTAACCCAAAACTTTAATCCATATTTATTTTAGTAAAAGTTTTTAAACTTAACAACTAATCGCTCATATAATTACCTGCCATGTTTTTATTCGAACTCCGTTGTCGGTTCCGGAAAGTGTTGCTTTACTAACTATTACATTAGACACATATGCCGCAGTGTTTTCGGCTCCCAAGCTCCCAATGCTGCAAAAATACAAAATCATTAGGAATTTCGCTTTATATTTGCCTGAAAATTTAGTGGTGAATTAGAGACCTGATTCCATGGCCTGGTCCGCAAGTTATACCGGTGGCATGTACATTCTTGGAGCCGCTCACTATTGAGATGCAATCATCGCCTTCATTTTCAAAACATAAACATGATTTTTATCAGCATATATACCAATTTCGATAGCCGATTGTGTATGCATGGTATATATATATATATATATACCTGTCCCGATGACACAGTTGTTAATGTAAATATTCTGGGTTCCAGTCACATGAATGCCATCAGTGTTGGGACTGTTCCCAGGTGCCGTCACCAAAAGGTTAAATGCTTTTACATTCACACATTTTTGAAATATAACGTGCATTTGTTGTGCATCTTTTATACGAAGACTTGATACTCTCAGGTTAGTGCATTCATTGAAGGTTACAGCCTGCATGTAGGTAAATATATATATATATATATATATATATCAATACACAATGCACGTACGTATACGCCATATACAAAGAAGTATAGAAATAGAAAAGCTTACAGTTGGAGCTTCCTTGCAAGGCTGCAATTTTTGATGATGGAAATACAAAAATAGAAGAAGAAGAAGAAGCAAAATAATTAGTCGTTGATATTGAAATATTAATTGGTTGATGGAAAATGATGAGAAAATGGCTTACGAGGGCTTTATTGACTTTGCAGGACTTTTCCCACCATGTTTTGCCATTACCATCGATGATGCCTCCACCTTCGAGTCGTAAATTTTCAACGTTATCAAAGTAAAGCCATCGTCTTCCATTATCTTGGTAATCCGAGTGATCCTCAGTGGCTTCGAGTGTTCCATAGATCTATCATGTTGAATATTACAGGGAAAATTGTGATATAATTCCATGCATGAGGCATGCAAAAAAATAAAAAATAAAAAATAAAAAACTCACCTTCAATAGAAGAGGAGACTTGCAGGGTCCTGAGAAGTTAATTGGCTTAAGACGATAAATCTTCTTCTTGGGGACCACCATAATAGCTCCTTGAGATGAAGAACAAGCATAATTCCAAGCTTTCTTAAATGCCTATGTCAATGAAAAAAAATTGATCATCACAGACAGAATAAGATAAATAATCTTTTTTGTTATAAACATGAGGTAATACCTACCTGAGAATCATCTCTTCCATTAGATTTAGCTCCGAAATCATCTACATTGACTACCTTTGGAGTCGCTGCACCACTTGGTCTATCAAGCCTCGACTGGATTTCGTTATTATAGTAGGGATTATGATAGTTTCGCTGACCGCGAACACCGAAGGTGCGAAAATAAGGATGGCGATACGATGTCGGGTGGTGATAAGCACGGCCTCGACGAAAATCAACGTGAAATGGGTCCTCCTCTCTGTACCTGCCAAGGCCAAAGCAATAGGAGGACAAAGAAAGGAATGTAATCACAAGTGGGAGACAAAGAGTTTTTAGGAACATCATGTAACTTCACTTTTAGATGGGTACTTAAAAAAAAGGAGCTAATGAATTGAATATGCTTTAATTTGTCACCAAGTGAACATATATTTATAGGGAAGCTTGGAAGTTGCTGTTTAATTTGGAGAATTAATGAAATTGTATGTCCAATTGCTATCAATGCAATTAGGTCCTATAATTAGAGAATGCTGATGAGTGCTGAAGTCAGACTCAAAGTCAAGAGGTATGCATGTGGATTATAATTTTCTATAAATTCAGACAAAACCCGAAACTTGTTGGAAAGCCCAATAATTTCATGTTAGTTAGAGCAGTTAATGGTTAATACATGGGAGTTGCACATGCATGAATAAAGGGCAGTAGTGGTAATGGATGATGGAATTAGGTACAAATACAAACATATTTTTCAGTCATTTTGGTATTAGACCACCTATATTTTTGTATGTGAAAAGCAGCTTATTGTAATTTAAAAATTTTGACCATCACCGGCCGAAACGCAGCAAATTCCTCCGTACTTTGACTATAAAAAGCTAGTAGTTTAGTTTTAACAGATAACTGATTCTGAGAACGTCTGTTTATATTATTGTCAAACATTAATTTACACGTATAATCATTTTTTGTTTTGAAGTTGCTCGTCTAATCATTGTTAAATTCAAAAATGGCCAAGATGACGTGGATTTTTCTTTATACACTAGCATTTTTACTGGCTAAGTTCCGAAATTTAAAACATTAATCATAAATAAATTTAATTTTAATTATATTAAATATATACTAACTGCTAACAAGCTGAAGAAATAAGTGGTTTCAAATGTTGTTACATGCTAAATTTTAATATAATAATTTAGGATTACGTTCAAATAATAAGATACATTAAAATAGATCACATAAAAATGAAATGAAAATAATTAGTTAATATTTTTTAATTTAATTACTATGAAAAATTATTACAATAATTTTAATCAAAATTAAGGATTAGAATACAAATCTTCTTTTAAAAATCACTATAACAAGTTAGGTAAAGCATTAAATGGGAGTTTTTAATTAATTTTTTGAAAACATAAATTATTAATATACATAAAATAAATTAACTCGTAAAATTCATAGTAATATTATAATACTTTAAACAAATGGAAATTTTACGAAAATATAAACACAATTTTTTCTTTTTCTTTTTCTTTTTCATTTTCATTTTCATTTTATCTCTTTTCTCTATCCTTCATCTGGGGTTACAACCAAAAAAGCTTAATATAAAAATTACCCCCTAAACTATACTTGTTTTCCCAAATAAGCATCTAAACCTTTTTTCCAATTTGAGTGCCTAAACTAATTTTTTTCCCGCACTAATACCCATTAATTTTCTGTTAGTCAGGCTTTAGTACCCAATCACCAATTGATACGTGATAAAAAAAAGCCACATAAACAAACCTCCTCATTATTTGAATAAAATAATTTCAAAAAATAAAAAACTAAAATTATTTTTCTAATTTTATATTAATATTTATATTAAGATTAATTGAGAATAATATTAAAAAAAATATTTCCCCATCCCATCCCATCCTCCCCACCGTCTCCCACCATCCTCACCCCCCTCTCATCCCAACCCTCTCCTTCTACTAACCCTTCAATTATATTTTCATTAAAAGAATTTTTTTCTCTTCTTTATTTCTTCAACATCGATTCATTGTCCCACGGTTGCCTTCAAATCCGTCTACCACATGTTTCGGAAAATACCCTAAAAAAATAAATTTCTAGCCTGAAATCGGTGTTTTCCTTTTCATGTATCAAATTTTATAAGGATAATAAGTTTATATCTAAACAAGAAAGAGAGCATTTCAATGCTGATTTTTGTGAATAAAGGTTTTGTGTTTGTTAGTTTGATTTAGTGAACTCTTAATTTTATTAATGGCCTTCTTCCAATTTGGAGTTTGAATTTGTACTCTGAAATTCTGAAGTGCTCTTAATTAAATAAAATACCTTCACTATACCAATTGTTTGTGCCTCCTATAGTAAAATTCAAAAACAGGGAAAAGTGTTGAGAAGAATGGGGTTTTGATGTTTGAATTCTTGGCTTAATGTTGTTCGGGTAGATGGAAGATGAAGTCTCCATTGATCAAAGGAAATTGAGATGCCAATTGTCTCGGGAGAGGGAGAGGGTTGGGGTGGGTGGGGAGGAGGGAGGACGGGGGTGATGGTGGGAGAGGGAAATATTTTTTTAATATTATTTTTAATTGATATTAATATTAATATAAAATTATAAAATCAAAAAAATAATTTTAATTTTTTATATTTTTATTTTGCCATATGTGTGATTGCGCTACATCATCGTTGATTAAGGTTGATTAATGGGTTACCAATGTGAGAAAAAATTAGGTACTCAAATTGATAAAAAAAATTTAAGCACCTATTTGAAAAAATGAGTATAGTTTAGGAATAAATTTCATATTAAGCTAAAAAAATTATATTTTTATTATAAAGTATCTATTTTTATTCATAACCCTTCACAATTCTTAAATTCTTAAATTAGAGAAAACCTGTTTAAATACATTCAAACCCATATACTCTTAATTATTGCGATAACAACAATGTCACTTGAATTAAGACTTACTTAAAAAATTATTATGTAAAACACCTACAATATACGTTTAATATATATCTTGCCTAAAAGTAGTGAAATATGAAACAATATGATGTACGACCTCCTAAACTGAAAAATAAAAACAATATTATATGCATATAAAAAAGTTACAACGTATAGAATAATTTTAAATGAAAGTTAAAAACAATTAGTTTAAAGTCAAAGCGTGAGATATACCAAACATTGACCTTCCCTAACCCTTGCTAGTTAGATAGAATTCAAAGGCAAATTAGATAAAATAATGGAATTGGTAGCCAAAGTTCCAAAAGTGCTTAACTCCTTTTTCAACTATAAAATTATAGAATTTGGTAAAATCGGTTGTAGAGGCAAAACATAAGGAGAAATGAGGCCGAATATTGGTGTGATTAGAGGAACCACAACTTGGACTGTGCTACTACATGTGTCATCATGTGCCGTGCTAATAGGCACATGCTCATCTTCTATAATTACACAAATTTGTTGCCAACTTTCCTTCCTTCTTTCCTTTTTCGGTCATTCCATCCAACAATGATACGTTGCTTTCTCTGCTGCATTAAGTTTTGTGGAGTTTTATCTATTTTGGTGAGCACTGATGATCACATGGATGAGCCCAAAACAAATTAACCTGCATAAATACACAAATGTAATGCAATGATGCATAAAGCGGCTAGCAAGGTCTCATTAAGATTGTGACAAATAGCACTTGCTTAAAACATGGTTATATCCCAAACTTTTACACGCTCTCCTGCAATCTAATCACCCATGATGTCTTTGTATTAGGATTTCAAAATTATTATAGATATTCTAAATATTTATTTTTTGAATTTAAATTGTTTATTTGATTAAAAGATGTGAATTTGAATTAAAATATTTAAATTTATCTATTACAAAATGTTTATAATTTTGATTTTTGTATGTATATTTTAATGAATTTAAATTTAAATTTTGCAGATTTAAACTGGCGAAAATATATAAATATAAATATAAATATCTAATTTATATTAATATTTAATTCGAATTTAGATTTTAATAAGTGATAGGCATGCATAAATTGGAATTGGTGGTGGGTGTGCAGAGGAGGATTTAAGTTGCTAAGCCAGAGCCGGTCAAGTCATATGTTGTCGTATGGTTGGGTAGGGTGAGGGTCTTTCGTTTCACCGTCACGGCCACAGACTAGATGAGGGAACAATTTGGGTCACTTATGAATTAGCGGACCTAATGCCTTCCATGGACCTTATCTCCTACCCTCTCTCATTCTATGTTTTTATATCCATATATGTATATTGGTATTAATGTATTTTAATATATGATTGATATTTTTAAATAATTTTTTTATATGTTTATAACTTATTTTTAATTTTTATAAAATATATAATATATTTACATTTAAATATATTTTAATTATGTAAAAAATTTAAAGTAGCTTTAAGGTATAAAAATTTAATCTAACGATTATATTTTACTTCTAATGTAATTTTAAAATAACTTATTCGTATTATTATTTCTTTGGGTTTTTTAAAGAGAAATAACAACTTCATTAGTCGAAACGACATTACAACGTATAAATTAGTAGGGTAACAAATTAGAATAACACTAGCGGGACTTATCTACCCGAAAAAGTACTGCAAAAGCAACTAAAAATGTGAAGATTGAGAACAATATTGGCAGGAAAATTGAGCAGTGCCAACTGTTTCAGGGATTGCTAAAGAACAAAGATGATCATAATGATATGTTTAAGCAATTTGGTTTCCTTACGCCTATAGGGTCTTGCCTAGAGAGACAATCCACTATCTTAACACCTTGTACAACAAGTGATTAAAAGTTCTAACACTCGCCAAATTAGTAACCTCATTTTTATACCTAATATCTAGATCGTTCTCCTATAGGTTCCTCTTTCAAAACCAAGTAACTTGTTTTCACACTCATTACACTTCCAATTACAAGTTGCTTATTGAACAAGTAAGTGCTAAAACTCTCTACACAAAATTTATACAAATCTCAAGTATTTAAACTACTATCAGTTTGCTAACATACTAGATCAATTACAATTGATCTTCCCATCAAAATAGTATAATAATAAGCTTGGTGAATATCTTCAATAAGTCTAGGATAAGTCTTCAATCTTTAGATATATTACCAAGTTACCCTATCCAATCTAACACAATCTTCTCAAAATAGGGAAGTCAATTTGCTTAAATCTCTTAGAGTTTTGTGACCCGAATCCCGTTTGATCTGGCTTGAAAAGTTCGATATATAATTCACTTGTTAAAGAAATAAAATAGAGAGGCAAAATTGAGGATCTCTAGGGACCTTGCCGCACAAGTTGAATCCGTTTAGGATCTGCGTATACCCAAAAACCTCTTGAGTTGTTGTTTTTCCAACATTAATGAATTTTTTCTCCTCTGCCCGTAGTTTTTTCATGTAAAATCCACGTGTTCTTATTTTCTTTTTTATTCCTTTGTGATCATTCTTACTGCCATTATTGACGTATATTATAATAAATTGGTATCAGAGCGTTCAGGATGCTTGTCTCGATCATGGTAATGGCGACACTAAAATATGATATTCTACTATTAGATAGCAACATCAAATCCGTGTTGTGGCAGTTAAAGATGTAGGCAATTTTTGCGTAGATGGATTTGGACGATGCATTGTGATTAACCATAAAAGTAACATATTTTAATCCCATTCTTGACGTGTTTTTGGATGATTTATTATGTAAATTAGTGAATTTGATGCTCCTAATTCTTTAAATTCATGTTTCTATACTTATGTGAGCACAGGGAAGTGAAATGAGTGAAAAACGGGTCAAAATCAGACAAAAAAAACTGCTTTCAAGAACCATACGGGCTGGGAATTTCCACACGGGCTTGGCACACGCCCGTGTGAGCCACACTGGCTAGACACACGCCTATGTGCCAGCCTGTGTCGATATCGCTCCTTGTTTCCCAAACACGCGAAAAAACCCAATTGTTAGGCTTTTTGAGCATTCTAAAGTCTATAAATACATACTAGAAGAGGACTTAAGGAGACACGCAGAGAAGAATGAAGAAAAGACTCGTAGAATGCTATGGGATTCAATTCAGAAGTAGGATCTCCTTCAAGATTGAATATCTCCATTCAATTTCTTTAGAAGTTTTATTGGGTTTCTTTATGTCTTGTTGTTATTCTAATTTTGAGATGATTAAATTCCAAATTATAAATTCCCTAGATATCTAGGGAAGATGAAACCTATGATGGATCTTATTATTTGATTTCTAAATTACATGATAAATACTTGATTCTTATTCTCAGTTATGTATGTTTATTTCGTGTTTTTAATAATTTCAGGATATTAATTCATGCTTAATGTGCTTATTTCAATGGAGCAAAAATCCCTGTTTAAGAATAGATCTAGCATAATTGAGTGGAGTTGCATGCAATCCTAAAAATAGGACGACATAAATCTATCGGATTAGAGTCAAATCTAATAGAGGAATCCATAGATCGAGTTAATGCGACAATTTACTCTCGAAAGAGATATTAACATAATTTAGGGATTTCTACGGATCAATGCGCAAGTGAATAAATCGTTTAATTCAGATTCAGAATAATAAGTGAAGTATAGGTGGATTCTTTCCTGGGTATTGTCTATGTGTAGGTGGATTCTTTCCTGGGTATTGTCTATCTTATTGGTTTTCTTCAAATGTTTTCTTAATTCATTCTCTGCTGTGTTCTTAGTAATTAGTTAGTAAATTTTAGATTAAAATCAATCCCATTAATTTGTCGGCTAAATAATAGAAAAACAATCATTACTAGTACTTTTAGTCCTCGTGGATACGATATTCCCGACTCACCAAAGTTATAATATTATTTGATAGGTGTGCTTGCCTTTGTCGTAATTTTAGTTAGTTTAGTGACCATCATCTTGCTAGGTTAGATAAGATGCTTTCTGTAACGGCCCAAATTTTAATGATGTCGGAATAGTGATTTGAGATCATTAAATATGACAAATGAGTAGAAAATATTACTAATTTAATGAAAATAAGTTAGATGTAAAGTTAGGAAAATGATTGAAATAGTGAATAGTATTTTATAATAAATACTAAACAATTTGGAAGTGAAAACGAGGTATCGAGACCTCAGAATATTAAATCGAGCCATAAATATTTTTATAAATATTTATGGAGGGTTAGTAAGTTAGTATTAAAGTTTTGTCAAAAATTTTAAGGTTTCGGTAGTTAATTGGGTAAAAAAGGACTAAATTCAATAAGTTGTAAAATTGTGGGAAATGATGAAATAGTATAAGTAATAAATAAGAAGGCTTTGAGGCATAAATATGCCTAAAAGAAATGCATGGAAGAAGAAAAATTTGAAATTAGGTGTGAACAAAGGGTAAATTTAGTTAAAATTTAATAGTTAAAAATTTGATTAAATTAGAATATCTAGAGTTTTGTTCATTTTTCTTCATCCTTTCCAGCAAAAACACCATTGAATGGTTCTTTTAAGCTGGTCTCTCATATTTTTATTACATGTAACTCAATTCTTGATTATTTCTTGTAATTTTTGTGTTTTTGAGACTTTTACAACTAAGTCCACTTATTTAATTCATTAGTTTTTAATTTCATGGATAATTTTAAAAGTTTCCATGAATAAGTACTGAAATTTTATGATGATTTATCATGGAATTGAGGTTTTAATTTTATTATATGATGATTTTATGAAGAGATTTTTATAGAAATTAATTTTTAGGATTTAATTGTGAAAGTTGTTGGAATTAGGGTTTTGTGATGAAATTTTGAGTGTTAAAGGCTTTTAAGTAGTTTATAATGTCTTGATAAAGTGCTATTTGAGAGGAATTAGCTCAATCGATGAATAAATTGAGCAGAGACTAAATTGTAAAAACTAAAAAGTTTGGGGTAATAGTGTAATTTCAAAAATTAAAGGGTATAAATTTTGAAGTAGAATAGAATTGAAATAGATGCTAATGAAGGAATGATTTTATAATTATAGATCAAGAAAACGAAGTGAATCGAGAAAAGGAGAAATTGTAAGAATAGTCCCTAAATTTCTACGACTTTTGAAAATTAGCCCAGGTAAGTTCATATGTCAAATTTCAATGTTTTATTATGAAAATTTTATGATTGCTAAGGTATCTTATTGTAGATGAATACTATAAAATTGTATTAATTACTAAATAATGTTTAACTAAAGGTACAAATTAGTTGGAACAATAGTTTTGAGTGCTTTCATTTTATGACTATGATGAATTGACGGAAAAGATGTGATATGTGTGCCCGTATAAGACCATAGCTGGGCTATGGCATCGGTGCAACGTAATACGTGTTCCCGTATAAGACCAGAGCTGGGATATGGCGTCGGTGTGATGTGATAATGTGATTCCGTATAAGACCATATCTGGGATATTGCATCGGTATTATATGTGATCCTGTAAGACCATTGCAGGGCTATGGCTTCGGTGTGTGATATGTGACTATGTGCAAGTCAATGGTTTTACCATGGCAATGTGATTATGAAGCACTCAATTCCATTATTGTTCCCTAATTTGACAATGAAAGTGAATGAGAAACGGGCCCAAAGGAGTTAAATTTGTGAATAGCAACATGGAAATTATTCAAATGAGCTTATTAATGAATCTGTGATTTACAGGATGAATTAGTTAACTTAAAATATATATGTTTGTGTACCATGTTCGATAAGATTTATATTTTATGCCTATGAGCTTACTAAGCTTTTATAAGCTTACTTGTGTATGTTATTTTTTTGTAGATTGACTTAGATACAAACGGAGGATCGGATCTACATCAAGTATCACACTATCCAGATTTACTCCGGTAGATTTTGTTAAACAACTTTTTGATTTATATGACATGTATAGGGGTTGATTTGTTAATGTAATTGCATGAATGATTAAGTATATAAGTAAGTTGAATGTAATGTTTGTGTTAGATAATGAAATATACATGTTTTGGCTTGAATTGGCGGATTGGTTGGACTTTATAAGTATATAATTGTGTTTTCATTTAGGAGGTTAGTATGAGGGTGAGAAAAGTGGTCTTAAATGGCCTATTTTCGTCCACACGGTAAGCCCATCGGCGTTTGATATGACCGTGTGTCCCCTGCATCCTTAAATATGAAGTCAGGATAGTACACAGGCCAAAGACACGGTCGTGTGTCTTAGTCGTGTGAAGGACACGGGTTTTAAGCATGGGCGTGTGTCAGAATTGTGTGAAAATGGCTTAAAATGGTGAAAAATTAGTTTACCACGAGGCCTAGCCACATGGGTGTGTGCCCAGGCCATGTGCCCCTCTGATACTTAAAAATTGCAAGTCAGAATTCCACAGGGACTGGCCACATGACCATGTCCCAAGCCACACGGGCGTCTGCCCCTATCTTCAAGGAAAAATTTCCAAAGTTACCAGTTTAGTTCCGAACCACTTCCAAAGCATGTATTGGGCTCCGTAAGCCCATATTAGGGACTTTATGGTGAAATTTCAAAAGAATTGACTTTGGAATGAAATTTTTTTATGACTCGGTTTTGTATAAATGATAGTATATAAGTCTGAGAATGCCTCATAATCCTATTCCAGTGATGAATTCGAGTTAGGGGTGTTACAATTAGTGGTATTAGAGCCAAATTTAGCCGATTCTCAGAATATGTATAATATGTACAGTGCTTAGAAATACATGCCATATAAATCTGTGATAATGTGATGTGTATGATCCAATGTAATCCTTGTTTTTATTATAGATTGTCTTCGATATGAAAAGATGTTAGATAGACCAGAACAAATTGAGTAAGAAGAAGTTAACAGTAGAGTACAAACCTCTGAACAAAGAACAAGTAGTGAGGTTCCAATTTCATTGATGAGAGAAACAAGAACTCAAAAATATGATTTATGGATTTGTGAATCAGTGGTATAATGAGAATGTGCGGGAAAGAAATCAGGCTCAACAACCTTCTCCCCCTATTTTAACAGCAGTAGTACCCCCGGTTGTTCCTCCACCTCCTATAATAACTAAATCCAGAAAACGTTCTCCGTTTGAAAAGCTCAGAAAATATGGGGCTGAAGAATTTCGGGGAAGAACAGATGATGGTCCTGTCAAAGCTGAGTATTGGTTGCAAAGTATAATGAGGGTTTTTAAATAAATGCATTCTCACTAGATGATTACTTAATGTGTGTTGTGTCCTTATTGAAAGAAGAAGCTTATAACTAGTGAGAAACAATAAAAGCTGTGGTACCGACTGAGAAAATTACTTAGGAATTTTTTCAGAATGAATTTAAGAAGAAATATGTTGGTAGAAAATATTTGGATAAGAAGAAAAGAGAATTTCTCGACTTACGACAGGGAAATAAGCCAGTGGTTGAATATGAGAGAGAATTTGTTTATCTCAGCAAATATGCTCAAGATATTGTACCTACTGAGGAGGAAATGTGTATCAGATTTGAAGAAGGGTTTAATAATGAGATCAGAATGATGATAGGGGGCACTGAGATATAGAAATTTTTTGTTCTATCGGATCGTGCTCAGAAACTTGAAGAAGAATATAATAGAAAGATACAATAAGATAGAAGGAGCAATGAATCTTTCAAAAGAAGTGCATCTAAGTCATTTTCAGCTTTACCAGCGAAGAAATCTAAATAGGAATTTAGTTGAGCCACTTCAGCATCGGAAAGATCAGGAAATAGTAGACCAAGACAATTTGATTATAAGGCATCTGATAGACCTGCTATTAGCGTGGGTAGTGTATAAAATACCTAACGGCCTAAATGCTAACATTGTGGAAGAAGTCACCCGGTGAATGTAGAAGTAAGTTAGGGGATTGTTATAAATGTGGGTCCAATGATCACTTTATTCGCGACTATCCCCAACTACAAGTAGAAGAAATGGAATAGAAGGAGAAACAGAAAACTCCTCCTCAAAAAGGAAGACGCTCTGGTCAGAGTAGTGCTACAGAGGCTACTCGTTCGGGAATGAAAGATACTACTAGTCGATCAGAAGTTAGGGCTCTTGCTCGTACTTATGCCATTCGAGCAAGAGAAGAAGCGATAGCTTCAGAGGTAATTGCTGGTACTTTCTATCTTTATGATGTTCCTGTGTATGCTTTAATAAACTTTGGGTCTACGCCTTCATATATTTGTACTATGTTAGCATCTGAAAAGAATTTATTTGTTGAGCCTACTGACTATGATGTACAAGTTACAAATCCGTTAGGTCAAAGTGTGGTAGTTAATCTAATATGTCAAAACTGTCCACTGAAAGTTAAGGGCTGTGAATTCTCCGCTAATTTGATGTTGTTACCCTTCTAGGAATTTGATATTATATTGGGCATGGACTGGTTAATGAAACATGATGCGGTAGTGAATTGTAGAGAAAAATGAATCAATTTGAAATGTTAGACAGGTGATATTATTTTGGTTAAGTCTTGAAATTTGGGTGATACTGTTAGAATGATTTCATCTATTTCTGCTCAGAAATTGTTGTGCAAAGGAAATGAGGCATATTTAGCCTATATTCTTGATACTCGGAATACCGGTTGTAAATGGATTCATGGATGTATTTCTTGAAGAATTACTAGGTTTACCACCCGATAGAGAGGTTGAGTTTGTGATAGATGTGCTTCTGGGAATAGCTCCCGTATCAGTGATGTCGTATAGAATGGCTCCAGCAGAATTAAAATAGTTGAAGACACAGTTACAAGAGTTGTTGAACAAAGGGTTTATTAGACCAAGTATGTCGCCATGGGGTGCACCTGTCTTATTTTTGAAAAAGAAGGACAGTTCATTAAAGTTGTGTATAGCTTACAGGCAGTTGAATAAGGTAACGATTAAAAATAAATATCCTTTGCCTCGTATTGATGATTTATTCGATCAGTTTAAGGATGCTGCGGTGTTTTAAAAAATAGATCTTAAATCGGGGTATTATCAGTTTAAGGTAAAGGATGTGATGTGCCGAAAATAGCTTTTAGAACTCAGTATGGTCATTATGAGTTCTTAGTTATGCCATTCGGTTTGACAAATGCTCCTACTACTTTTATGGATTTAATGAATCGAATTTTTCAGTCTTAACTGGATAGATTTGTGGTTGTGTTTATTGACGATATACTAATATATTCAAAGACAGAATCCGAGCATGCTCAGAACTTGAGAATTGTACTACAGATTTTGAGGGAAAAATAGTTATATGGAAAATTCAGCAAAAGTGAATTTTAGCTTCATGAAGTGGGATTCTTGGGTCACATTGTGTCTACTGATGGTATACAAGTAGATCCGAGCAAGGTGTCAACAGTGATTAACTGGAAAACTCCAAAGAATGTTACGGAATTGCGAAGTTTTCTTGGATTAGCCGGTTACTACCGCCGATTTGTGAAAGACTTTTCAATGATTGCTTCACCGATGACCCGGTTACTACAGAAGAATAACCCTAGCGAGACTTATCTACCCGAAAAAGTACTACAAAAGCAACTAAAAATGTGAAGATTGAAAACAATATTGGCAGGAAAATTGAGCAGTGCCAACTGTTTCAGGGATTGCTAAAGAACAAAGACGATCATAATGATATGTTTAACCAATTTTGTTTCCCTATGCCTATGAGGTCTTGCCTAAAGAGACAATCCACTATCTTAACACATTGTACAACAAGTGATTAAAAGTTCTAACACTCGCCAAATTAGCAACCTCATTTTTATACCTAAGATCTAGATCGTTCTCCTCTAGGTTCCTCCTTCAAAACCAAGTAACTTGTTTTCACACTCATTACACTTCCAATTACAAGTTGCTTATTGAACAAATAAGTGCTAAAACTCTCTACACAAAATTTATACAAATCTCAAATATTTAAACTACTATCAATTTGCTAACATACTAGATCAATTACAATTGATCTTCTTATCAAAATAGTATAATAATAAGCTTGGTGAATATCTTCAATAAGTCTAGGATAAGTCTTCAATCTTTAGATATATTACCAAGTTACCCTATCCAATCTAAAACAATCTTCTCAAAATAGGGAAGTCAATTTGCTTGAATCTGTTAGAGTTGTGTGACCTGAATCCCATTTGATCTGGCTTGAAAAGTTCGATGTGTAATGCACTTGTTAAAGAAATAAAATAGAGAGGTAAAATTGGGGATCTATGGAGACCTTGCAGCACAAGTTAAATCCATATAGGACTATACTTCTTCTATTAGACAGGTTGTTTAACCCTTTAAAAGCTGGGTATAGCCATATACCTCTTATGTTGTTGTTTTTCCAACATTAATGAATTTTTTCTCCTCTGCCCGTGGTTTTTTCATGATAGGGTTTTTCATGTAAAATCCTCTTGTTCTTATTTTCTTTTTTATTCCTTTGCGATCATTCTTATTGCCATTATTGATGTATATTATAATAAATTAGTATCAGAGCGTTTAGGTTTCTTATCTCGATCATGGTATTGGCGACACTGAAATATGATATTCTGCTGTTAGATAGCAACATCAAATCCCTGTTGTGGTAGTTAAAGATGTAGGTAATTCTTGTGCAGATGGATTTGGACGATTCCTTGTGATAAACCATAAAAGTAACATGTTTTTATCCCATTCTTGACGTGTTTTTGGATGATTTATTATGTAAATTAGTGAATTTGATGCTCCTAATTCTTTAAATTCATGTTTTTATACTTGTGTGAGCATAGGGAAGTGAAAGGAGTGAAAAACGGGCCAAAATTGGATAAAAAGAGCTATTTTCAAGAACCACACGGCCTGAGAATTTCCACACGGGCTTGGCACACGCCCGTGTGAGCCACACTGGCTAAACACACGCCCATGTGCCAGCCTGTGTCGATATCGCTCTCTATTTCCGAAACACAAGAAAAAATCCAATTGTTGGGCTTTTTGAGCATTCTAAAGTCTATAAATACACACTAGAAGAGGACTTAAGGAGACACGCAGAAAAGAACGAAGAAAAGACTCGTAGAACGCCATGAGATTTAATTCAGAAGCAGGATCTCTTTCAAGATTGAATATTTCCATTCAATTTCTTTAGAAGTTTTATTGGGTTTCTTTATGTCTTGTTGTTATTCTAATTTTGAGATGATTACATTCCAAATTATGAACTAAATTCCCTAGATACCTAGGAAAGATGAAACCTATGATGGATCTTATTATTTGATTTCTAAATTACATGATAAATACTTGATTCTTGTTCTCAATTATGTATGCTTATTTCGTGTTTTAATATTTCTAGGATATTAATTCATGTTTAATGTGCTTATTTTAATGGAGCAAAAGTCTTTGTTTAAGAGTAGATCTAGCATAATTGAGTGGAGTTGCATGTAATCCTAGAAATAGAACAACATAAATATATCGGATTAGAGTCAAACCTAATAGGGGAATCCATAGATCGAGTTAATACGACAATAGGGGTTTTAATTAGAAAGAGATTTCAATTAATCAACTTATAGTCAGTTGTTTTTACTCTCGAAAGAGATATTAACATAATTTAGGGATTTCTACGGATTAAGGCGCAAGTGAATAAATCGTTTAATTCAGATTCAAAATAGTAAGTGAAGTATAAGTGGATTCTTTTCTGGGTATTGTCTATCTCATTGGTTTTCTTCAAATATTGATAATTAATCGTTCTTGAAACTAACTATTATTGCGATGTAGGCAAGTATACCTATGAAACAGCAGTATAGTTTTAGCATGACTGGATTATCGAACCCAAAGGAACTAAAAGTACTAGTAATGACTGTCCTTTTATTATCTAGCCTAAGAATAAAGAGGTTTTGTTTTAACTAACTAATTATCTAAACTAAGAACTCACAGAGAATAGAATTGGGAAATTGCTTTTGGAAGAATCGATTGAATTAAGACAATAACTAAGGAAAAATCCACCTAGACTGTACTTGTTTTTCTGGTTCCGAATCGGACGATTTATTCATTTAACTTGTTCCGTAGAGATCTCTAAGTTATGTTATTATCCTTATTCAAGACTAATAACGTCTAATCCCTATATTGAATAATTGAGACCTTTCTCTAATTAACACCCTAGGGTTGTATTAACTCAATCTATGGATCCTCTTATTAGGTTTCACCCTAATCTAGCAAAATCTTGTCATCCTATGTCTAGGCGCACAATCAACTCCGCTTAATCATGATAAATGTACTCTTAGACAGGGTCTATTCCTCCTCTGAAAAAGAGCTTATCTTGAATCAGTATCCTGGGATATCAAAACAAGAATTAAGAACACATAATTAAGAACAAGTTAAATATTTATCATACAATTTAGAAAATAATAACAAGATTCGTCTTAGGTTTCATTCCCCTTAGGCATTTAGGGGTTTTAGTTCATAACTAAATAAGAAAACATCTCAGAATAATAAAGAATACAAAACATAAAGAAAACCCAAAACTTCTGAAAGGGAAATTGGGGAGAGATCTTCAGTCTTGATAATGAATCCGGCTTCTGAGATGGATCAATCGGCTTCCTTAGAGTAATTCCTTACTCCCTATTCTGTGTGTCCCCTTTCTTCCTCTTCTAGGGTGTATTTATAGGCTTTAGAATGCCTAAGAGCCCTCTAAATTAGCCTTTTCCGAATTGGAATCAACTTGGGCTCGGAAGGGACATGATCATGTGACACGCTCGTGTGCGATTACTTAAGGTCGTGCTCGAGCCGGCCAAATTGACACAGCCGTGTGGTATGCCCGTGTTAGGAGGTCTAGGCCGTGCTGATTTTGTTCTTTGGCCCATTTTCTCCGTTTTTGGCCCGTTTCTCGTTCCTTTTGCTCTCCTATGCTCTCCTAAGTATAAAACATGAAATTAAAGTATTAGGAGCATCGAATTCACCAATTCTAATGGGAAATCATCCATAAAATACGTTAAACATGGGGTAAAAATATGTATAAATTACGGTTTATCAAATACCCCCACACTTAAGCATTTGCTTGTCCTCAAGCACAAATTCTCAACTCATAATCAAAATAAATTCTTCTCAACTTATAATTTCTATCGATAATATCTCAAAATAATCCATAGGTAATCATACATTGAGAATTCAACTAAAAGAACATAAAAGTTTCAAATATTCCAAGTTGAGCATTTTATTCTGAAAACATAGGTGTCTCCTTTCGTCTAGGTAATTACCTTGAATTCAAAATGTCACAGAGTTTTACATCCTCACTAAAGATTCACTCAAATCACTCGAGGTGTTTAAGGATAATAAATGAAGCACTCATTAGTCAATATGAAAAGTTATTACCATAGGTTTGCTTGAAAATCAAATATCCACCACTATAATTTAAGATGATACATCAATCAAAAGGTCTTTAGAGGGTTGTAATGAGGCTTGGTTAGGGAGTGTGGTCATAAGCTGAAAGAAAGGGTTAGAATCGAGATTGAGTTGAAAAATTACTTAACTAGAAAAAGATTTAATCATCACTTGCATACAATAGAGTTTTTCTCAGAAAATGGAATTTAACTTCTTTAACTCAGAAGATTACTACTATTAAGATGTATACACATTTTTTTTTAAGAAAAAGTTAAATAACATAGACTAACTATTAAGAACAAGACATAGCTAAGCAATTTATTCAACTCAAATCTCGACAAAAATAGGGATCAAAAATAATTGAGGAGATTTCAACAAAAAATGGGTTAAGGGTTAATATTAAGGGTAATACAAGAAATGGTTTGTTAGGCTCAAGGGGGTTTACTAGGGGTTAATCATGGAGGTAGGCTTTTCATGGCATGAGTGGGTTAATCCTAAGTGTCTTAATCATTTTGAGATATCAAATCAAATGGTGTAGTCTTGACATGCATAATCAAGCAAGTTCTACAATAACAGTTCAATACTGATGCACTCAAAGCAATAATAAAAGTGAGCATGAAAGAATTAATAGATGCTTAAAAGGCTCAAAAATTTCACCAAAATTATGACTTTTTGATTAAAACTTGTGGATTCCAACTCGAAGTAATACCTAAACTTTAGGGAAACAACCTAAAATTTTAAATTCCTAAAAATCAACTTATCATGCTTGATTCTCTAATGTCTTAAAGTTTAAACAATCAATGCATAAATGCATGTTTTAATTCAAGATATATCAATCAAAATCATAAATCAATCAAAATTTATCCTAAATACGATATGAGAGTTTTTCAAGTGAACAAAGCAGTCATTTAGGGATTTTTCTGATAATGAAATAAATACCACCCACACTTAAGATGTACATTGTCCTCAATGTACAAAGATAGATACATTGAAAAGAATATAAAAATAAGATAGGGAGAGAAGTGAAACTTCTTGAATTAAGAATGGATGATATTCCTGGATTGGCGAGATTGAGTATTGGAAATAAAGCTGGAGGGCAAGCATGATTCTGAATGATAAAAGGAGAATTGATGGAATAATCTGATAGTAGTCATAAAGATAAGCCGTGTTTAAAAAAAATGAATCTTTAAAACTTAATAAAAGAAAAATAAAATAAGAGAAATAATCTAATTTTTCAAGTGGCACGGCTGGTGCACACGCCCGTGTGGCTTGTGTCTCGTCCGTGTTCGTTGCGAATTGAGATGTCGTCGCACGGCCTTCTGGCACGCCCGTGTGTATTGGTCGTGTGGGTACATGATCATGTTACACGACCGTATGTGATGTGGTTTGCTTTTCCCACGGTCGTGTAGTTCTGTGCACGCCCGTGTTGTTTTGATAGTGTTGTCTATGGGTGCTAGACACGGGCGTGTCACGTACCCGTGTTCATTTGGTAGATTTGACTACGGCCAGGTCGCACGCCCATGGCCACTTATAGCATCCCGTGTTGGGAAAGATAAATTTTACCCTATTTTCGCACAGCCGTGTTTTCGTCCGTGGTTGTCACACGGCTTGAAGCAAGGCTGTGTGATTGGCCGTGTGGGGTTGGGAACCTGTGCTCAAAGACTCTGTTAGTGACCTAGATGTTTAAAATTTGAAACTTAAATAATTTAAAACCGTTAGTACTCGGGTTGCCTCCCGAGAAGCACTTATTTATAGTCTAAGCTCGACTGTTACCTTGTTGGTTTATTCAGGGCTATTTGTGGAGTCATAGCTCCTCTTCATCGTCTTTAAAATTCTCACTATTATAAAGTTTGAGATGATGCCCATTTACTTTGAAAGTACCGTGTGATGGGTGACTTACCTCTATTGTGCCATATGGAAGAACAGATTGAATTACGAAAGGTCCTGACCATCGTGATTTAAGTTTCCTAGGAAATAATTTGAGTCTTGAGTTGTATAGTAGGACAAGATCTCTAACTTCGAATTGTTTACGTTGCTTCAAACGAGTGTCATGGCGCCGTTTTGTTGCTTTCTTGTATAGGTGATAAACCGTAATTTATACATATTTTTACCCCATGTTTAACGTATTTTAATGGATGATTTCCTATTAGAATTGGTGAATTCGATGCTCCTAATGCTTTAATTTCATATTTTATACTTAGGAGAGTATATGAGAGCGAAAGGAACAAGAAACAGGCCAAAAACGGAGAAAATGGGCCAAAGTACGAAGTCAACACGGCCTGGACCTTCTCACACGGGCAGGCCACATGACCGTGTCAATTTGGCTGGCTCGACCACGGCCTAAAGTAATCACACACGGGCATGTCCCTACCGAGCCCAAGTTGAGTCTAATTCGAAAAAGGCTAATTTTGAAGGCTCATAGGCATTCCAAAGCCTATAAATACACCTTAGAGGAGGAAGAAAAGGACACACAGAATAGGGAGTAAGGAATTACTCCAAGGAAGCCGATTGATCCATCTCAGAAGCCGGATTCATCATCAAAACTGAATATCCCAATTTCTCATGGTGCGGTCAAGGAAATCAAAGACCACAACATCCTCTGGGTTTTCAACAACCACCCTATCAACAGGAAAAGAAGCCGAACCTTGAAAAGATGCTCTCAAAGTTTATATCGGTGTCAGAAACCCGTTTTCAGAACACCGAGACAACACTTAAAAATAAAAAAACATCGATCCAAGGGCTTGAAACTCAGATAGGCCAGCTTTCTAAGTAATACTGAACCCAACCCAAGGGAACAGCTCAACGCAATTAATATTCAAGATGACGAAGGAGTCGTTGAGCCTGAACCAGAACCGAGGCAAGAAACTGTGGTAAGCAAAGGTCAATGTGAGGTAGGTCATATTAAAAACAAATCAGTGAATGTCGAATATAAACCTCGTGTGTCATACCCCAACACGACAAGGAAAGACCGCTCAGATGAACAATTTGGTAAATTCCTTAAACTCTTAAAAAAATTGCACATTAACTTACCATTTATTGAAGCTCTATCGCAGATGTCAAACGCAATGGAATTTTTAAAGGATCTTTTAGCAAATAAGCGGAAGTTGGACGAGGCGTCGCATGTGGAGTTAAACGCAGTTTGCTCAGCTATTCTCCAAAATAAACTACCCAACAAAATAAAAGATCCAGGGAGTTTTACGATTCCTTGCTTAATTGGTTGTTTAGATGTTAATAATGCATTAGTTGATTTAGGGGCTAATATCAACATCATGCCTTGCAAGATGTTTAAGCAACTAGGTCTCGAGAAACCCAAACAGACTAGGATGAGCATTCAATTAGCAGATAAAACTATAAGATTCCCTAGGGGTATTATTGAAGATGTGCTAGTTAAAATAGATAAATTTATATTTCCCGTTGACTTCATTGTTCTAGACATAGAGGAGGATAACAACACTCATTTAATTCTAGGAAGGCCCTTTTTAACAACTGCTAAAACAATTATTGATGTTGTCACAGGTGAACTCACACTCCGTGTGGGAGATGAAACAATCACCCTTTAAGCTCGTAATTCTGGCAACATATCGGAAATTGAAGGTGATCGTTTAACTTATTATACTAAAACTGACAATATGGTGCAACCTACTTTGCAGGAAATGAGTCTGAAGGAAGTACATGAGCCATTATCAAACAATAGTAGAGGACCTATTCATGAAGAACGAAGGCTACAAATCGAGGAGCTAGATGAATGGCGGACGCATAAACCAAGAACACACGATAAACCAAAACTACGCCAGGATGAGCTCAATTCCTTTCCAAATCAACCTAAGGTTGGAGACAGAGTCTTATTATATGCCGCAGATCCCCACATTTTCACTACCACACCGAATGAAGAAATCCCTCTTACGGTACTTAGCATTTTCCCATTTGGTACTGTCGAGGTGAATCATCCCAAGTTTGGCACTTTTAAGGTAAACAACACCTATTTAAAACCTTATTTTGATAGCAAGAATGAGGAGTATAAACTCCTCAAACCACCATGATCATTCAACGAAGAGGTAAGTCGAGCTTAGACTATAAATAAGCGCTTCTCGGGAGGCAACCCAAGCACTAACTCTATTAACTTCTTTAAAATTTAGTCTTCAACACCTAACTTACTAACGGAGCTCTTAAATACAGGTTTTCCACAGAGACACGGCCAAGCACACGGGCGTGCTTAGGGCCCTGTGAAAACAGGGTAAAGATTTCCCCAAACACGGGCTACGATAAAATGGCACGGCCGTGCGACATGGCCGTGGTCGAGCCTGCTAAAACAACACGGGCGTGTGACACGCCCGTGTGGAAGAACCGTGGCCGAACCTGTTAAAACAGCACGGGTGTACGGCACACCCGTGTCTATCACCCGTGTTCGGACCTATTAGATTGACATGGGCGTGGGTCTTAATACACGAGTGTGGGAGAAGCGAACAATGCCAGACACAGCTGTGCGACACGGGCGTGTGCACTCACACGCCCAAGGAACACTGGCGTGGACTAAATGTCAGACGCGCCCAAATTCAAAATTCAAAATTGAAAATACCCTGCACTATTCATTGTCTTCCCCACTCAAAAACCCTAACCCTAGCCGCTGCAATTCCACACGGCCTTCCTGCCACGCCTGTGCGCCTTCTCCAACTCTATTTTTGACGTCTGATTTCTCTCCCTTAGCGTTTGTTTACTCTTTTCACCTCTATTCTACTTCCTTTTAATGTTTATTTTTAAAATAATTTTATTTTTCTCTTACTATTTCCATTTTGTTCATTATTTCTGCATTATTAGATTATTACATGCCATTACTATGCCTATTCTCATGCCATTACAATGATAATGTCACGAAATTATGCTATCAAAATAATTATGTTGGTTATGTTTGGTTAATATTAGTAGTTGTGGCTGAAATTCTGATTTTTATTTGAAATTTGTTTTCATTTTACTTTGATCATTCCTCAAGATGAATTAATGGTTTTGATTGCAGGTACCATGTCGTCTTCATGAGGAAAGAAAATCGCTGTACCTGCTTCGAAGAAGAGGAAGTGAGTGTCATCTTCTGCGGGTCTAACCACGAAAATTTGTCACCCTCTCCTGCAGTTCGCACGAGGGCCTCAAGAAGAACTTTTCTAACTACTTCGGGCTCGACTTTTAATTGCGGGCCGCTGCATCGACTAGGCTGCCGTAGAACAAGTTCAGTTGGCTGATGTGATTCGGGCCCTCCTAACCACCAATCATTGGGAGCTGTTCTTTGGGATCATCGAGCCAACATACCTCGAACTCACTATGGAACTATGCTCAACGTTCCATCTTTAGATCGTAATGACGAACTACGATGATCCCGACATGGTCCAATTTTGCCTAGGTAGATTAATCCACCAGCTAAGCGTCCAGAAGTTTGGTGCTGCACTAGGCTTATATACGGAGGAGTTCAAGGAGGAGAATGAACTAGATGCTCTCACTCGCTATATACACTTCTCTCCCTCGAAGTGCTGGCACACTTTGGCCCCTAGCGTTGCCTCCTACAATCCTAGCCGCTCTAAGGTATCAATTCTTCCACCATCCCTGAGGTGCTTACACTTCATTTTGGCTCACACGATAACGGGGAGGCGAGAGAGCACTAGCGTCGTCAATACCCATGACGCCTACTTTTTATGGTGTATGTCGTATGGGCACATCATCGACCTTGCCTATTTCATTGCCCTCGTGATTCAGCAATAGACGGAGCGACATAGGAATGGGGTCATCCCCATTGGCCCCTATGTGACACAATTGGCTCGACACTTTGGGCTCCTCAGCACCGCAGCCCAAGAATCATCTTTAACCCTCATTGGCCAAATGTCTCCACAAGGCGTCTCGAGCGTGCTTAGCATGAAAATGATCGAAAAGCTCAGAGGAACCTGCCCTCCTCAATATCGTCTAGTTCAATCTACCGAGGAGGAGGCTTACAATGATATTCCTGATGATGTCCCTCTACAGCACGAGGACCCACTGACTCAGCAACCACCACTCTTTCGTCCAGTTCATATGGCGGCTTCATATACTAACATCTCTGAGCGCCTCACTCGATTCGAGCAGTAGTGTTTTCAATGATTTAACAACATTGATGCTACTCTACAGCAGATTTTTTAGCACCTCCACATCTCATCGCCAGTCCCACCTCGCGAACCATCCAGCAATGAAGATGTTTAAAAACATGTATTTATTATTTTTTGTTTTTTATTTTTATTAAAACTAGTTTTTATTTTTATTAGATTTTAGAATTTTATTTTTAATTATCAATTTCGGTTATTTCTTTATGAGTAATTATTCTTCCTAATATCCCCTAAAAAGTTCCTGATTTTATCACAGTTATATGGAGCTCTTAAACTCATCATCGCATAGGAACTAAAAACTCCACCGGGAAAGGTTCTCCACGACTGCCATGTCCTGATCGACCATGACCATAGCTACCACTAGATATAATATTCGTTTGGCACAGTACTTATGGACTAATGAACCTCTACCACCGCCGGAGCATTCTCCTCCACTCTCGCACCAATTACTTTCCAAAACTCCAGTTCGAAGAATTCATCATACAGGAAGTTTTACTTCTCTCCCTATCTTATTTTTATATTCTAATGTCTATCTTTCTACATTGAGGGAAATGTACATCTTAAATGTGGGGGGTATTTATTTTATTATCAGAAAAATCCCTGAATGACTGCCTTGTTCTCTTGAAAAGCTCTCATATCGTATTTAGGATAAATTTTGATTGATTTATGACGTTGATTGATATATCTTGAATTAAAACATAGGCATTTATGCATTGATTATTTAAACCTCAAGACATTAGAGAATCAAGCATGATAAGTTGATTTTTAAGAATTTAAAATCTTAGATTGTTTCCCCAAAGTTTAGGTATTACTTTGAGTTGGAATTCACAAGTTTTAAACATTAAAAAGCCATAATTTTTGTGACATTTTTGAGCCTTTTGAGCATCTATTAATTCTTTCATGCTCACTTTTATTATTGCTTTGAGTGCGTCAGTTTTGAACTGTTATTCTAGAACTTGCTTGATTATGCATGTCAAGACCACACCATTTGATTTGATATGTCAAAATGATTAAGGCACTTAGGATTAACCCACTCATGCCATGAAAAGCCTACCTCCATGATTAACCCCTAGTAAACCCCCTTGAGCCTAACATACCATTTATTGTATTACCCTTAATATTAACCCTTAACCCATTTTTTGTTGGAATCTCCTCAATTATTTTTTATCCTTATTTTTGTCGAGATTTGAGTTGAATAAGTTGCTTAGCTATGTCTTGTTCTTAACAGTTAGTCTATGTTATTTAACTTGTTCTTAAAAAAAATGTGTATACATCTTAATAGTAGTAATCTTCTGAGCTAAAGAAGTTAAATTCAATTTTCTGAGAAAAGCTCTGTTGTATGCAAGTGATGATTAAATCTTTTTCTAGTTAAGTAATTTTTTAACTCAATCTCGATTCTAACCTTTTCTTTCAGCTTATGACCACACCCCCTAACCAAGCCTCATTATAACCCTCTAAAGACCTTTTGATTGATATATCATCTTAAATTATAGTGGTGGAGATTTGATTTTCATGCAAGCCTATGGTAATATCTTTTCATATTGACTAATAAGTGCTTCATTTATTATCCTTAAACACCTCAAGTGATTTGAGTGAATCTTTAGTGAGGATGTAAAACTCTGTGACATTTTGAATTCAAGGTAATTACCTAGACGAAGGGAGACACCAATGTTTTCAAAATAAAATGCTCAACTTGGAATGTTTGAAACTTTTATGCTCTTTTAGTTGAATTCTCAATGTATGATTACCTATGGGTTATTTTGAGATATTATCGATAGAAATTATAAGTTGAGAAGAATTTATTTTGATTATGAGTTGAGAATTTTTGCTTGAGGACAAGCAAATGCTTAAGTGTGAGGGTATTTGATAAATCATAATTTATACATATTTTTACCCCATGTTTAACGCATTTTGATGGATGATTTCCTATTAGAATTGGTGAATTCGATGCTCCTAATGCTTTAATTTCATGTTTTATACTTAGGAGAGCATAGGAGAGCGAAAGGAACGAGAAATGGGCCAAAGTACGAAATCAACACGGCCTGGACCTTCTCACACGAGCAGACCACACGGTCGTGTCAATTTGGCTAGCTCGAGCACTGCCTGAAGTAATCACACACAAGCGTGTCCCTGTCGAGCCCAAGTTGAGTCCAATTTGGAAAAAGGCTAATTTTGAGGGCTCTTAGGCATTCCAAAGCCTATAAATACACCCTAGAGGAGGAAGAAAATGACACACAGAATAGGAAGTAAGGAATTACTTCAAGGAAGCCGATTGATCCATATCAGAAGCCGGATTCATCATCAAGACTGAAGATCTCTCCTCAATTTCCCTTTCAAGAGTTTTGGGTGTTCTTTATGTTTTGTATTCTTTATTATTCTGAGATGTTTTCTTATTTAGCTATGAACTAAAACCCTAAATACCTAAAGGGAATGAAATTTAAGACGAATCTTGTTATTATTTTCTAAATTGTATGATAAATATTTAACTTGTTCTTAATTATGTGTTCTTAATTCTTGTTTTGATATCTAGGATACTGATTCAAGATAAGCTCTTATACAGAGAAGGAATAGACCCTGTCTAAGAGTACATTTGTCATAATTAAGCGGAGTTGATTGCGCGCCTAGACATAGAGTGACAAGATTTTTCTAGATTACGGTGAAACCTAATAAGGGGATCCATAGATCGAGTTAATGCAACCCTAGGGTGTTAATTAGAGAAAGGTCTCAATTATTCAATCTAGAGATTAGACGTTATTAGTCTTGAATAGGGATAATAACATAACTTAGGGATCTCTACGAAACAAGTTAAATGAATAAATCGTCCGATTCGGAGCCAGGATAATAAGTACAGTCTAGGTAGATTTTTCCTTAGGTATTGTCTTAATTCAATCAATTTTCCCAAAAGTAATACCCCAATTCTATTCTCTGTGAGTTCTTAGTTTAGATAATTAGTTAGTTAAAAAAAAACCTCTTTATTCTTAGGCTAGATAATAAAAAGATAGTCATTACTAGTACTTTTAGTTCCTTTCCGGTCTTGCTAAAACTATACTACTGTTCGATAGGTACAGTTGCCTACATCGCGATAATAGTTAGTTTCAAGAACGGTTAATTATAAATATTTAAAACCTATCATGAAATCACGCGATCAATGAGCGTGAGTTTCGTATGCATTGGCTCGCCACTCATCAAGTTTGTTCAGCTACATCACCTATTTTTTCCTGCAAGTTCGGGATCAAGGTTTAAAAATTTAATAGTCCAAAAAGCTTTATGCTCTAGTTTGAATGGTGATGACAACTTTTTCCATAAACAAGTCTGTAAGGTGATGTCTCTATGGAGGTCTTAAAAACAGTTCTGTAAGCCCATAAGGCATCATCTACTTTCATTGCCCAATCTTTTCTGTTTGATTCTACTGTTTTTTCAAGGATCCGTTTGATCTCTCGATTTTCCACCTCAACTTGTCCATTAGTTTAAGGATGATATGGGGTGGCTGTTCTCTGATGAACTCCGTATTTGTTAAGCATTTTTTCAAATTGAGTATTACAAAAATGAGTGCCCCTGTCATTGATAATTGCTCTAGGTGTTCCAAATCTTGAGAGGAGTTTTTTCAGGAAACGTACTACCACTCTAGCATCATTAGTAGGTAGAGCTTGGGTTTCCACCCATTTGTACATATAATCAACTGCTACTAA
This sequence comes from Gossypium arboreum, assembly GCF_025698485.1. Taxonomy (NCBI): domain Eukaryota; kingdom Viridiplantae; phylum Streptophyta; class Magnoliopsida; order Malvales; family Malvaceae; genus Gossypium; species Gossypium arboreum. The sequence continues at coordinate 133,320,813 of NC_069077.1, forward strand.
GATGTATTTATTCCCAAATGAACTGGGGAATGGGCCCATAAAATTGATACCCCAAACGTCAAATATTTCACACGAAAGTATAGAGTTTTAAGGCATTGCATCACGTTTAGATATGTTACCTGTCCGTTGGCATTTGTCACATGAAGTAACGTACCTGTTAGCGTCTTTGAATAACGAGGGCCAATAAAAACCTGATTCAAGGATTTTATGTACGGTTTTAGTTCCATTATAGTGTCCTCCAGTTGGCCTTGAGTGACAATGTTCCAATATTTTTGATGTGTCTGATCTTGTAACGCATCTTCTAATGACTTTATCTGCACATCTGCGGAAAAGAAAGGGGTCGTTCTAAAAGTAGATTTTCACATCATTAAAGAATTGCATCTTTTGTTGGTGTGTTAACCCTTTTGGGATAATGTTAGCGGCTAAAAAATTCACGATGTTTGCAAACCATGGTACCTCAGAGTCAGATATAGTGAAAAATTGTTCCTCAGGAAATGATTCATTTATTTCAACTTCATCTAGTTCTTTGGTATTGGAGTTCTCAAGCCTAGACAGTTGATCAGCCACAAGATTTTCAGCTCCTTTCTTATCCTAAATTTCCAAGTCAAATTCCTGTAATAGGAGAATCCATCGAATCAGTTGAGGTTTTACATCAGTTTTAGTTAAAAAGTAGCGAAGGGTGGAATGGTCAGTGTAAACAACAACTTTAGAAAATATGAGATACAATCGAAATTTATCAAATGCAAAAACCACTCTAGCAATTCTTTTTCCGTAGTAGTATAATTCTCTTATGCAACTGTTAAAATTTTGCTAGCATAATAGATAGGTTGAAAATGCTTGTCTCTTCGCGGTCTCAATACTGCACCTACTGCAAAATCACTTGCATCACACATTAATTCAAATGGTAAGTTCCAATCAGGTGCAATTATGATTGGAGCATTAAGTAATTTATCCTTTAAAGTATTAAATGCTTCTAAACACTCCTGAATGAAATTAAAAGGTATATCTTTCTCTAGCAATTTAGTCAAAGGCTTAGCTATTTTAGAAAAATCCTTAATAAATCTTCTATAAAAACCAGCATCTCCTAAAAAGCTTCTAATAGCCTTAACCAAACTAGGAGGGGGTAATTTTTCGATTGTTTCTATTTTAGATTTGTCTACTTCAAACCCTTTCTTAGAAATTTTATGCCCTAATACAATACCTTCTTGAACTATGAAATGACATTTCTCCCAGTTAAGCACAAGGTTCGTTTCCTCACATCTTATTAAAACTCATTTTAAATTTTTAAGGCAGAGATGAAAAAAGTTACCAAATACCGAGAAATCATCCATAAATACTTCCATGATATCTTCCTAGAGTTCATCAAAGATAGCCATCATACAGCGCTGAATGGTGGCAGGAGCATTACATAATCCAAAAGGCATTCTACGATAAGCGAACGTACCATATGGGCATGTGAATGTCGTCTTTTCTTGATCTTCAAGAGCTATTGGGATTTCGAAGTAGCCAGAGAGTCTGTCTAAAAAGCAGTAGTACATGTGCCCGGATAATCTTTCTTACATTTGATCAATGAATGGCAAGGGGAAATGATATTTTCTTGTGGGATCATTAAGTTTCCTGTAATCGATGCAAACTCTCCATCCTGTGACTGTCCTTGTTGGGATCAATTCATTCTTCTCGTTGGTCACAACCATCATGCCGCCTTTCTTAGGGACAACCTGCACTAGACGTACCCAAGAACTGTCAAAAATAGGATAAATAATCCCAACATCTAGAAGTTTAATTACCTCGGCTTTTACAACTTCCTTCATGTTGGGGTTCAGTCGTCTTTGAGCTTGCACACACAGTTTGTATTCATCTTCCATAAAAATTTTATGGGTCCAAAAAGAAGGGTTGATTCCTTTAATGTCAAAAATTTTCCAAGCTACGGCAATTTTATGTTCTTTTAATACTTGGATCAATTCCTCTTTCTCTTTGGGTTGCAAGTTAGAAGCAATAATAACTGGTAATGTAGAATTATTTCCAAGGAATGCGTACTCCAAGTGGTTTGGTAATTGTTTAAGTTCCAGTTTGGGAGGCTCTTCAATAGAGGGTTTTTGCTTAAGTTCATCGTTTATCTTAATGCCTTCATATTCTACTTGTCTTGAAGAATGCTCATTAGGTTCATCACCTGTTTCCTCTTCTTGAGCTAGATACAGTTCCATCGTGTCCTTCTATATAATTTCCTGAAAAGAGTCTTGAGTAGTATGATCAATAGAGTCAATAAAATAACATGAATCATCATGTTCCCTAGAAAACCTCACAGCGTCATAAATTTTAAAGATAATCTCCTCGTCACCTACTCTAAGTACCAAGTTACTGTCACCCACATTGATTACAGCCCTAGCAGTGGCTAAAAATGGGCGCCCTAAGATTAAAGGCACTTCCACATCTTCGTCCATGTCAAACACAAAAAAGTCAACAGGAAATATGAATTTATCTATTTTCACAAGTACATCTTCTATAATACCCCTAGAATATTTAACAGATCTATCGGCTAATTGAATACTCATCCTAGTGGGTTTAGGTTCCCCAATACCAAGTTGTTTGAATATTTTATATGGCATCAGATTAATGCTAGCGCCTAAATCAGCTAGTGCTTTCTCAACATTCATACTACCAATTAAGCAAGGAATAGTAAAACTTCCTGGATCTTTCAGTTTGGTTTGCAGTTTGTTTTGGAGTATGGCTGAGCACTCCTCGTTGAGTTCTACTGTAGATACATCTTCGAACTTCCTTTTATTTGTTAGAAGCTCTTTCAAAAATTTTGCATATGTAGGCATCTGCGAGATGGCTTCAACAAAAGGTAAGTTGATATGTAATTATTTAAAATGTTCAAGAAACTTACCGAATTGTGCATCAATACTATCTTTTTTCAATTTTTCTAGGTATAGAACTGGTGGTTTATATTCCTTCGGCACTAGTTTGTCACTATTTTCGGGTCTTTCTTCCCCCCTTTTGCTCATCACGGCTTCTTGTGTTAGCTTCTTTTTAGATCCCGCTAGCACTTTTCCACTCCTTAGTGTAACTGCTTTTACATGCTCTTTTGATTTGGTGTTACTAGGTAAACTTCCTAGTGGTCTTTCGGAGATTAGTTTGGACAGCTGGCCTATCTGAGTTTCGAGCCCTTAGATTGACGCTTGTTGATTTTTAAGTGCTGTCTCGATGTTCTGAAAATGGGTTTTTGACACTGATATAAACTTTGAGAGCATCTCTTCAAGGTTCGGCTTCTTTTCCTGTTGATAGGGTGGTTGTTGAAAACCCGGAGGATGTTGTGGTCTTTGATTTCCTTGACCACCCCACGAGAAATTGGGATGGTTCCTCCAACCTGCATTGTAAGTGTTACTATATGGGTTATTTTGGGATTGAGAGTTATTGTTACTCGTATATTGGACTTGTTCCTCCTCGATGCTAGGGTTGAAGGGTTGATACTCTGTGCATGCTCCTCATCCATTCGTCTCGCACTTCATTAATGGATGTTCCTGAATAGAACCAAGTAAACCATCAATCTTTTTATTTAGAAGTTCTACCTGGTTTGACAACATAGTAACCAAATCGACGTTATAAACGCCTGCTGTTTTAGTTGGCTTAGTCCTCATGACTTGCCACAGATATATATATTCAATGACAGCTTTTCTATAAACTCATAGGCATCTTCAGATGTTTTATTATTGATGGTTCCGCAAGCAGCTGTGTCAGACATTTGTCGAGTCGAAGGATTCAGGCCATTATGGAACATTTGAACCTGTAGCCAAAGTGGTAACCCATGGTGAGGGCACCTTCTCAATAAGCCTTTGTATCTCTCCCACGCATCGTAAAGAGTTTCTAACCCATCTGCACAAACGAAGAGATATCATTACATAATTTAGCCATTTTAGCCGGAAGAAAATATTTTAATAGAAATTTTTCAGTCATTTGGTCCCAAGTAGTGATTGACCCTCGTGGTAACGAGTTCAACCACTGTTTAGCTTTGTTCCTCAATGAAAAGGGAAACAACCGAAGACGTATGGCATCATCAAAAACGCCATTGATTTTAAATGTATCGCATAGTTCCAAAAAGTTTGCTAAGTGAGCGTTGGGATCTTCATCCTGCAAATCATCAAACTGAACAAATTGTTGTATCATTTGAATAGTGTTAGGTTTTAGTTCAAAAGTATTGGCAGCTACAGCAAGTCTAACTATGCTCGATTCAGTTCCTGTTAAAGAAGGTTTAGCAAAATCATACATAGTGTGTGGAGTAGGATTTTGATTAACCGCAATTGCAGGAGGTAGCTGATTGTCTTGGTTTTCAGCCATCTCTTCGGTTGGGGGTTGAGTATCGTCCTCTTGCTCATTCTCTGTGTATCTTAAGCTTCGCCTTATTTCTCTTTGGTGTCTGAGAACTGTGCGATCGATTTCTTCATAAAAAAGTAGTAGTCCTGACGGGTTTCTTCTAGTCATAAACTATAAAAACCTGCCAAGAGAAATAAAATGTAAATTAATAAATAATAATAATAAAATTAAATTAATTTGCAAGAAAAATAATGGCTAAAGTAATAAAAATTGAGCGTTCCTAATATCTTAGTTCCCCGCAATGGCGCCAAAAACTTGATCGCGTGATTTCGTGATAGGTTTTAAATATTTATAATTAATCGTTCTTAAAACTAACTATTATCGCGATGTAGGCAAGTGTACCTATCGAACAGTAATATAGTTTTAGCAAGACCGGATTGTCGAACCCAAAGGAACTAAAAGTACTAGTAATGACTGTCTTTTTATTATCTAGCCTAAGAATAAAGAGGTTTTGTTTTAACTAACTAAGTATCTAAACTAAGAACTCACAGAGAATAGAATTGGGGAATTGCTTTTGGGAAAATCGATTGAATTAAGACAATACCTAAGAAAAAATCCACCTAGACTATACTTGTTATTCTGGCTCTGAATCGGACGATTTATTCATTTAACTTGTTCCGTAGAGATCCCTAAGTTATGTTATTATCCCTATTCAAGACTAATAACGTTTAATCCCTAGATTGAATAATTGAGACCTTTCTCTAATTAACACCCTAGGGTTGCATTAACTCAATCTATGGATCCCCTTATTAGGTTTCACCCTAATCTGGCAAAATCTTATCACCCTATGTCTAGGCGCGCAATCAACTCCGCTTGATTATGACAAATGTAATCTTATACAGGGTCTATTCCTCCTCTGAATAAGAGCTTATCTTGAATCAGTATCCTAGGATATCAAAACAAGAATTAAGAACACATAATTAAGAACAAGTTAAATATTTATCATACAATTCAGAAAATAATAACAAGATTCGTCTTAGGTTTCATTCCCCTTAGGTATTTAGGGGTTTTAGTTCATAACTAAATAAGAAAAAATCTCAGAAGAATAAAGAATACAAAACATAAAGAAAACCCAAAACTCCTGAAAGGGAAATTGAGGAGAGATCTTCAGTCTTGATAATGAATCCGGCTTCTAAGATGGATCAATCGGCTTCCTTGGAGTAATTTCTTACTCCCTATTCTGTGTGTCCCTTTTCTTCCTCCTTTAGGGTGTATTTATAGGCTTTGGAATGCCTAAGAGCCCTCTAAATTAGCCTTTTTCGAATTGAACTCAACTTGGGCTCGGCAGGGACATGCCGGTGTGCAATTACTTCAGGCCGTGCTCGAGCCTACCAAATTGACACGGCCGTCTGGTATGCCTGTGTTAGGAGGTCCAAGCCGTGTTGATTTCGTACTTTGGCCCATTTTCTCCATTTTTGGCCCGTTTCTCGTTCCTTTTGCTCTCCTATGCTCTCCTAAGTATAAAACATGAAATTAAAGCATTAGAAGCATCAAATTCATCAATTCTAATGGGAAATCATCCATAAAATGCGTTAAACATGGGGAAAAAATATGTATAAATTACGATTTATCAATTTTCTTAATTCATTCTCTGTTATGTTCTTAGTAAGTAGTTAGTAAATTTTAGATTAAAATCTACCCCATTAATTTGTAGGCTAAATAATAGAAAAACAATCATTGCTAGTACTTTTAGTCCTCGTGTATACGATATTCCCGACTCACCATAGTTATAATTTTATTTGATAGGTGCGCTTGCCTTTGTCGTAATTTTAGTTAGTTTAGTGACCATCACCTTGCTAGGTTAGATAAGATGCTTTCAAGATTGACGCTTGAAGAAAACAACGTAAGGATCGAAAGGCCCTATCACAATTACATCTGCAATTGTCAAATGAAATTCTAAATGACATATTGAAGGAGAAGAAAGCCTTTGGATTATGGTTGAAGCTGGTGCAACTATGCATGTCGAAAACCCTAACTAGCAAGTGATACAGATGAATGGAACAAGATCGTAAAGTTTGTCCAATTCGAAAATTTGACTTAGGGCTCTAGACGTTCGAAAAGAAACTTGGATTTTGACACAACTTGAAACTCAAACAAATCCAAGTCAAATAAAAAAAATTAAAGGAAGCAATTAAAATAAATAATTAAGATAAATAAAATAGAACAATAAATCGAAGATTAGACAATAAAAAAGATAATAAACAAGATGAAACGTGGTGTGTAGAAATCTTAAAGAGCCTTGGAAACAAGAAAAATCCACAACCCCCTTTAAGCGATCTTAATTTCCCCTCCAAGAAAGAAAACTTGGCAAGAAAAAATTTGAAGATGATTCCCACAATTTGAAAAGATTGTTCAAACTCTTCTAAAAGAAAACTCAAGAAAAAAATTTAAAAATAAAAACTCAAAGAAAATTTATTAACTCAAAAGAGAAGTTGAATAATAATGAATTGATTAAATTGTGCACAATACGAAAGCCTTTATATAGGCTAGCTAAATAAATTTAAATAAAGCTCTTAAGTTTACTAGAGCTCTAATTAACTTAAATAAGAAATAGTTTAAAACTAAACTTTCTTCTTGACATAAAACTCCTACATAACTCAAAATATTTAATAATTATAAAAATTTGGAATAAAAATAATAAAATAATAAGAGTGATAAATAAAATATTGGGCTCATATATAATAAAAATTAAGCCTAAAACTTGAACCCAATATGATTTAAGCTCGAATTAAAAGCTCAAACTCGTAATTTTCGTCATAATCCCATACAAAAATTATATTCATGCAGTCTTCATTAAAATAGTCATAAAATCGAGTGATTCAATGTGCGTTTTGAAGCTAAGAGATAGATCTTAGAACACCATGCAAACATATTAACCAAGAAACGCTTGGATCCCATCTAAAAAGTCGTCACAAGTCTGTTGATTCCCTAAACTTAAAAACTGGCAACTTTGGTGAATTGAATTTAATAAAATTTACCCATTTCATGCATATATCATTCCTCGTTTCCTCATAAATATTCATCCTCACATATTGCCTTTGATTGAATCTTGGTTTGATTTGCTTGGCCTTTGATCATATTGTTGGACCTTAAGGTAGTGTAAGTCCATTACATCCATGGGTCTGAAATTGGGCCTTGACATTCGTATCATTCCCCTTTCCTCAAGAAGATTCGTCCTCAAATCTTTAGCTGCATAAAAAGAAAAGTGATAAGTCGTAATTTATACATATTTTATCCCATGCTTAAGCACATTTTTGGATGAATTATCATTAGATTTGTGGAATTTGATGCTCCTAATCTTTTAATTTTATATTTTATACTTAGGTGAGCATAGGAAAGTAAAAAGAGCAAGAAACAGGCCAAAAATGGAGAAAATGGGTCAACGTGGGAAATCAACACGACCTGGACTTCCTCACACGGGTAGACCACAAGCCTGTGTCTATTTAGCAGACTCTAACACGACCTAAGCCACCCCACACGAGCGTGTCCCTATCGAGCCCAAGTCTAGTTCTACTCAGAAAAGGCCACTTTGGAGGGTTCTTAGGCATTCTAAATCATATATAAACACCTTAGAGGAGGATTACAAGGGGAGACAGAGTATGAGGCAAGGATTTACTCGAAGAAAGCCGATTGATCCATCTCAAAAGCTGGATTCTTCTTCAAGACTGAAGATCTCCCTTCAATTTCCTTCAGAGGTTTTTTTGGGATTCTTTATGTTTTGTTATTATTATTCTTCTGGGATGTTTTCTTTTACACATATGAACTAAATCTCCTAAATACCTAAGGGGAATGAAACCTAAGACGGATCTTGTTATTATTTTCTGAATTATATGATAAATACTTGATTTGTTCTTAATTATGTGTTCTTAATTCTTGCTTTACTATTCCAGGATATTGATTCAAGTATTGATGTGCTTATTCAGAGGAGCAAAAGTCCATGTCTAAGAGTAGATCTAGCATAATTAAGCGGAGTTTATTGCACCTTAGACATAGGGCAACATAAATCTGCTGGATTAGGGTCAAACCTAATAAGGGAATCCATAAATCGAGTTAATGAAACACTAGGGGTTTTAATTAGAAAGAGATTTCAATTAATCAACCTAGGGTTAGACGTTGTTAGTCTCGAGAGAGATAATAATATAAATTAGGGATTTCTACGGATCAAGTCAAGTGAATAAATCGTTTAGTTCAGAGTCAAATAACAAGTGAAGTCTAGGTGGATTTTCCCTTGGGTATTGTCCAAATCAATCAGTTTTCCTAAAAGTATTTCCCCAATTTACTTCCTGTGCATTCTTAGCTTAGTTAATTAGTTTAGATAAAACAAATCCTCTTATTTTTAGGCTAGATAATAAAAGAAGGTTAATACTAATACTTTTAGTTCCTGTGGGTTCGACATTCCTGTCTTGCTATAAGCTATACTACTGCTCGATAGGTGCGCTTGCCCTTATCGTGATAATAGTTAGTTTTCAAGTACGATCAATCATAAATATAAGACTTATCATGCACATCAAGTTTTTTGCGCCGTTCCCGGAGAACTGAGATATTAGGAATGCTTAATTTTTATTACTTTAGCCATTTATTTTATTGCAATTTAATTTTTATTTTAATTTTGTTTATATCACTAAATTTTTTTTATTTACTTCTAGCGGGTTTTTATAGTTTATGGCTAGAAGAAACCCATCAGGACCTCTACTTTTTGATAGTGAGATCGAAAGCACAACTCACAGAAACCGAAGAGAGATAAGGTGAAGTCTACAATACATAAAGGAATGGCAAGAAGATGATATTCAAACCACAACCGAGGAGATGACTGATAATCATAATAATCCGCTACCTCCTGTGGCTGTTGCGAACCTAGTAAATCAGGATCCTGCTCCTCGTACTATGTATGATTATGCTAAACCTAGTTTAACAGGAGCTGAATTAAGTATAGTTAGACCTGCTATTGTTACAAATAATTTTAAACTGAAACCTAACACGATTCAAATGATACAACAGTTTGTTCAGTTTGATGGTTTGCAGAACGAGGATCCAAACACTCATTTGGAAAATTTTCTAGAATTCTGTGACACTTTTAAGGTAAATGGCGTTTCTGACGATGTCATATGCCTTCGGTTGTTTCTATTCTTATTGAGGAACAAAGCTAAACAATGGTTGAACTCGTTACCACGAGGGTCAATCACAACTTGGGAACAAATGACCGAAAAATTTTTACTAAAATATTTTTCGCCAGCTAAAACGGCTGAACTAAGGAATGATATCTCTTCTTTTGTGCAGATGGATCTAGAAACCCTGTATGATGCATGGGAGAGATACAAGGACCTATTAAGAAGGTGCCCTCACCATGGGTTACCTCTATGGCTGCAGGTTCAGACTTTTTACAATAGTGTGAACCCCTCAACAAGACAACTCATCGACGCAGCCGCCGGTGGAACTTTAAACAACAAACACCTGAAGAGGCTTATGAATTTATTGAAGAGATGTCACTGAATAACTATCAGTGGCAAGTTATGAGAATAAAGCCGACAAAAGTAGCTGGTGTTTTCAACATCGACGCAGTCACTATGCTGTCAAACTAGGTAGAACTTTTAAATAAAAAGATTGATGGTTTATATCGTTCTACTCAGGTGCATCCAGTGATGAGGTGTGATTCAAATGGAGGAATGCACAACCCAGATTTTCCACCCTTCAACCCTAGCACCAAGGAGGAACAAGTTCAATATATGGGTAACAATAATTCTAGACCTTAAAATAACTCATATAGTAACACTTATAATGCAGGTTGGAGGAACCATCCCAACTTCTCATGGGGTGGCCAAGGAAATAAAAGGCCACAACATCCCTCAGCTTTTCAACAACCACCTTACCAGCAGGAAAAGAAGCCAAACCTTGAAGAGATGCTAACGAAATTTATCTCGGTGTCAAAAACTCATTTTTAGAATAGTGAGACAGCACTTAAGAATCAACAAGCGTCGATCCAAGGGTTCAAAACTCAGATAGGCTAGCTTGCTAAACTGATTTCTGAACGACCATAAGGAAATTTTCCGAGTAATACAGAAACTAACCTAAGGGAGCAGCTTAATGCGATTACCGTTCAAGATGAGGAAGGGTTAGTTGAACCTGAACCAGAACCGAGGCAAGAAATTGTGGTAAGTAAAGGTAAAAGTAAGGTGGACCACAGTGAGCAAAAACTGGTAAGTAAAGAATACAAATCTCGTGTGCCATACCCCATTGCGACAAGGAAAGACCACACAGACGAACAATTTGGTAAATTCTTTAAACTATTAAAGAAATTACATATTAACTTACCATTTATTAAAGCTCTTTCGCAGATGCCGAATGCAATTAAATTTTTAAAGGAGCTTTTAGCAAATAAGCAGAAGTTGGATAAGGCATCGCATGTAGAGTTGAACGTAGTTTGCCCAGCCATTTTACAGAATAAGCTACCCTACAAGTTGAAAGATCCAGGAAGTTTTACGATTCCTTGTTTAATTGGTAGTTTAAACGTTAACGATGCTTTGGCTAATTTAAGGGCTAGTATTAATCTCATGCCCTATAAAATGTTTAAACAACTAGGTCTTGGGAAACCAAAACAAACTAGGATGAGCGTTCAATTGGCAGATAAAACAATCAGATTTCTTAGGGGTATTATTGAAGATGTAATTGTTAAAATTGATAAATTTATATTCCCAATTGATTTTGTTGTTCTAGACATAGAAAAGGATAATGACGTGCTTTTAATTTTAGGAATGCCCTTTTTAGCAACTGCTAGAACTATTACTGATGTTGGTACAGGTGAACTCACACTTCGTGTGGGTGATGAAACAACCACTCTTCAAGCTCGTAATTCGAGTAACACATCAAATATTGAGGGTGGTTGTATAAATCATACTACTAATACTTATCATGTGGTACAACCTTCTTTACAGGAAACACGTTCAAAGAGCATATATGAGCCATGTTCAAGTAACAACAAAGGACCCATCTATGAAGAACGAAGACTTCAGATCGAGGAACTAGATGAATAGCGGACATAGAAACTGAAAACACACGATAAACCAAAACCACGCCATGACGGACTCAATGTTTCACCAAATCAACTTAAGGTTGGAGACAAAGTACTATTAGATGCAGCAGACCCTCGTATCACCACTTCTGAACCTAATAGAGCAATCTCTTTTACGGTACTTAACATTTTCCCATACGGTATAGTCGAGGTAACTCACTCTAAATTCGACACATTTAAGGTAAATAGTACTCGTCTAAAACCTTATTTTGATAAAATTTCTAGCAGGAATGAGGAGTGTAAACCCCTCGCACCACCATGACCATGCAACAGAGAGGTAAGTCAAGCTTAAACTCTAAATAAACGCTTCTCAAGAGGCAACCCGAGCACTAACGGTATTGATTTCTTTAAATTTAAGTTTTTAACATCTAAATTACTAACTGAGTCCTTGAACACAGGTTTTCTCAAATCCACACGGCTAGGCACACGGGTGTACCTTAGGCCGTACTTAGAACACGAGCGGTGACCGCCATGCGATACGGCCGTGTGAAAAAAGAGTAAAATTTTCCCCAAACTCGGGTTTGATACATTGCCACAGCCGTGCGACATAGCCGTGGGCAATCGTGCCAAATCAACATAGGCGTGCGACACGCCCATGTCTATAAGCCGTGGTAGAAATTGAGAAATTAACACGGACGTGCGATACGCCCATGGCCACCATCCGTGGTCGAAGCTATCAAAATAAAACGGGCGTGTGCATATATACACAGGCGTGGGAGAAGCGAACAAAGCAGGACATGTCCGTACGACAAGGCCGTGTGAACCAACACGCCCAAAGAACACGGGCGTGGTCGAATTCCGAACGTGCCCAAGTTTGAAAACCAAGAAACACACAGGCGTGCCCCACGGCCGTGTGCCCCAAAATCTATATATACCCACACTATTTATCATCCCCTTCCCTAATACCCTAACTCTAGCCGCTCCTCCCACCGCCGTCGTCGCCACCTAAGCTCCGATCATCACCCCAAAATCCACCCTTTCTCCTCCATTTTCCTCCATACACATCAAAACCTTCTCTTGTACTCCCTTCCCTATACATTCTTCCTCTCTTCTTTTCTCCCCTTCCCTCTCAATTCCTCCGACCGCCACGCACCACTGCACCTCCTTCGATCACCACTCTCAGTTTTGTTTCTTGCATATTTCACTCCATTTTACTATTTTAATTTTACATATGAATGATGACTTTCTCAGTTTATTTAGAAATTCCTTATTTCATGTTCTATATGATTATATTCTTAATATTACTACTATTCTTGCTTTAACATTTTTAAGGTTCATTATGTGTCATTGCTTCAAATATAACTTAGGAATATACTATATAGATATTAGAACTGTTTGTTTTGAACAGAATTTATAATAGCTTTTATTGAGTGATTTATTAGTCAGCTTCTTTATTGTTCTAGAGGTAGTATTACCACTTGGTTTTGACATGCTTGCATAATTTGTTCATATTATCGTACGAGCAAGTGATTATTTTAGACTATTATGATGATTGGTTGATTTAGGGATTATCTTAATGATTAAACTCATATTTGCAGATATCATGACAAACCTAAAATGCAAGAAAACTACGGTTCCTGCCTCGAAGAAATGAAAAGGAGCAGCATCCTTCTCGGGTCCTATCACCGCGATACGGCACCCATTCTTCCAATTTCCACCGTGGTTTTGTATGATAAGTTTTATATATTTATAATTAATCGTTCTTGAAACTAACTATTATCGCGATGTAGGCAAGTGTACCTATCGAACAGTAGTATAGTTTTAGCAAGACCGGATTGTCGAACCCAAAGGAACTAAAATAACTGTCTTTTTATTATCTAGCCTAAAAATAAGGTGGTTTTGTTTTAACTAACTAATTAAATAATCTAAGAATTCACAGAGAATGAAATTGGGGGATTACTTTTGGAAAACAATTAAATTAAGACAATACCTAAGGAAAAATCCACCCAGACTGTACTTGTTATTCTGGCTCCGAATCAAACGATTTATTCATTTAACTTGTTCTGTAGAGATCCTTAAGTTATGTTATTATCCCTATTCAAGAGTAATAACGTCTAATCCCTGGATTGAATACTTGAGACTTTTCTCTAATTAACACTCTAGGGTTGCATTAACTCGATTTATGGATCCCCCTATTAGGTTTTACCCTAATCCAACAAAATCTTGTCACCCTATCCTCTAGGCGCGCAAACAAATCCGCTTAATTATGACAAATGTACTCTTAGACAGGGTCTATTCCTCCTCTGAATAAGAGCTTATCTTGAATCAGTATCCTGGGATATCAAAACAAGAGTTAAGAACACATAATTAAGAACAAGTTAAATATTTATCATACAATTCAGAAAATAATAACAAGATTCGTCTTAGGTTTCATTCCCCTTAGGTATTTAGGGGATTTAGTTCATAACTAAAAAGGAAAACATCTTAGAAGAATAATGAATACAAAATATAAAGAAAACCCAAAACTCCTGAAGGGAAATTAATGGGAGATCTTCAGGCTTGATGATGAATCCGGCTTTTGAGATGGATCAATCGGCTTTCTTCGTGTAATTCCTTCCTCCCTCTCTGTGTCCCCTTACTTTCCTCCTCTAGGGTGTATTTATAGGCTTTAGAATGCCTAGAAGCCCTCAAAATTAGCCTTTTCTGAATTGGACTCAACTTGGGCTCAGCAGGGACATTCCCGTGTGAATCGTGCTTCGAATCTGTCAAATTGACACGGCCATGTGGTCTGCCCGTATGAGGAGGTCCAGGCCGTGTAGAATTCGTACTTTGGCCCATTTTTCTCTGTTGTTGGCCCATTTCTCGTTCCTTTCATTCTCCTATGCTCTCTTAAGTATGAAACATGAAATTAAAACATTAGGAGCATCGAATTCACCAATTAGAATAGGAAATCATCCATAAAATGCGTTAAACATGGGGTAAAAATATGTATAAATTACGGTTTATCAAATACCCCCACACTTAAGCATTTGCTTGTCCTCAAGCAAAATTCTCAACTCATAATCAAAATAAATTCTTCTAAATTTATAATTCCTATTGATAATATCTCAAAATAATCTATAGGTAATCATACATTAAGAATTCAACTAAAAGAACACTACAGTTTCAATCATTCCAAGTTGAGCATTTTATTCTGAAAACATAGGTGTCTCCCCTCGTCTAGGTAATTACCTTATATTCAAAATGTCACAGAGTTTTACATCCTTACTAAAGATTCACTCAAATCACTTGAGGTGTTTAAGGATAATAAATGAAGCACTCAATAGTCACAATAATGAAAATTCATTACCATAGGCTTGCATGAAAATCAAATTTCCACCACTATAATTTGAGATGATACATCAATCAAAAGGTCTTTAGAGGGTTGTAATGAGGCTTGGTTAGAGGGTGTGGTCACAAGCTGAAAGAAAAGGTTAGAATCGAGATTGACTTGAAAAGTTTTTCTAACTAGAAAAATAGCTAGTCATCAATTGCGAACAGAGCTTTTCTCAGAATATAGAATTTAACTTCTTTAGCTCAAAAGATTACTACTATTAAGATGTATACATTTTTTTTTAAGAACAAGTTAAATACAAAGTAGAATAAAACTTAGCTAAGCAACTATTTCAATTCCAATCTCGACAAAAAATTGGGGATCAAATTAATTTAAGGGATTTCAACAATAATGGGTTAAGGGTTAATATTAAGGGTAATACAAGAAATGGCTTGTCAGCTCAACGGGGTTTACTATGGGTTAATCGTGGAGGTAGGTTTTTCATGGCATGAGTGGGTTAATCCTAAGTGCCTTTCTCATTTTGACATATCAAATCAAATGGTGTGGTCTTGACATGCATAATCAAGCAAGTTCTAGAATAACAGTTCAATACTGACGCGCTCAAAGCAATAATAAAAGTAAGCATGAAAGAATTAATAGATGCTCAAAAGGCTAAAAAATCTCACAAAAATTATGGCTTTTTGATGTTTAAAACTTGTGAATTCCAACTCAAAGTAATACCTAAACTTTGGGAAAACAATCTAAAATTTTAAATTCTTAAAAATCAACTTATCATGTTTGATTCTCTAATGTCTTAAGGTTTAAACAATCAATGCATAAATGTCTATGTTTTAATTCAAGATATATCAATCAAAATCATAAATCAATCAAAATTTATCCTAAATACGATGTGAGAGCTTTTCAAGAGAACAAGGTAGTCATTCAGGGATTTTTCTGATAATGAAATAAATACCCCCCACACTTAAGATGTACATTGCCCTCAATGTACAAATATAGATAGGAAAAGATAAATTTGTACACATAAGATAGGGGGAGAAGTGAAACTTCCTGTATTGATGAATTCCTCGAACTGGAGTTTAGGAGAGTAATCGGTGTGAGAGTGGAGGAGGATACTCCAGCGGTGGTAGAGGTTCATTAGTCCATAAGTCCTGCACCAAAAGAATATTATATCTAGTGGTAGCTATGGTCATGGTCGATCAGAACATGGCAGTCGTGGAGAACCTTTCCCGGTGGAGTTTTTAGTTCCTATACGATGATGAGCTTAGGAGCTCTATATAACTGTGATCAAATCAGGAACTTTTTAGGGGATATTAGTAAGAATAATTACTCTTAATGAAATAACTAAAATTGATAATTAAATAAAATTCTAAAATCTTAATAAAAATAAAAAGTGGTTTTAATAAAAATTAAAAACATAAAATAATAAATAAATATTTTTAAACATCTTCATCGATGGATGGTTCACGAGGTAGGACTGGCAACGAGATGTGGAGGTGCTGACAAATCTGCTGTAGAGTAGCATCAATGTTGTCAAATCGTTGAAAACACTACTGCTCGAATCGAGTGAGGCACTCAGAGATATCAGCATATGAAGCCGCCGCATGAACTAGACGAAAGGGTGGTGGTGGCTGAGTCGGTGGGTCCTCGTGCTGTGGAGGGACATCATCATGAATGTCTTTGTAGGCCTCCTCCTCGGTATATTGGGCGAGATGATATTGAGGAGGGTAGGTTTCTCTGCGCTTTTCGGTCATCCTCATGCTAAGCATGCTCTAGATGCCTTGTGGAGACATCTGGCCAATGAGGGTTAGGGATGATTCTTGGGCTACGGTGCTGAGGAGCCTAAAGTGTCGAGCCAACACAGTAACATAGGGGCCAATAGAGATGACCCCCTTCCTATGCCGCTCCGTCTGGTGCTGAATTGCTAGGGCGATGAAATAGGCAAGGTCGATGACGTACCCGTACGACATACACCATAAAAAGTAGGCGTCGTGAGTGTTGATGACGTTAGTGCTCTCTCGCCGTCCTGAAATTGTGTGAGCCAACATGGCGTGTAGGTATCTTAGAGATGGAGGGAGAGCCGATGCCTTGGAGCAGCTAGGATTGTAGGTGGCCCCACCTGGTACTAGTGCATCCCAGCATCGTGAAGGAGAACGATGAATGTAGCGGTTGAGAGCATGTAAGTCATTCTCCTCCTTGAAATCCTCTGTATATAAACCCAGTGCAGTACCGAATTCTGGTACGCTGAGCTGGCGAATTAATCTACCTAGGAAAAATTGCACCGTGTCGAGATCATCGTAGTTCGTCATCACGGTCTGAAGATAAAATCTGCAGCATAATTCCATCATAAGCTCGAGATACGTCGGCTCAATGATCCTAAAGAAAAGCTCCCAAAGGTCGGTAGTTAGGAGGGCCCGAATCACATCAGCCAATTGAACTTGTTCTATTGCAGTCCAGTCGATGCAGAGGCCCGTAATTAAAGGTCGAGCCCGGAGTATTTGAAATAGTTCTTCTTGGGGCCCAATTGGGAATCTCAGGAAAGGGTGACAAACTTCCGTTGTAGGACCCGAGGAAGATGACGCTCCCTTCCTTTTCTTTGAAGCAGGGACAGCAGCCTTTTTACCACGTGAGGATGACATGATACCTGTAATTATAAAGGAGGATAATAGTAGGTAAACGACTTTGAAAAGCCATGAATTTGAACTAAAAATTTCAACCAAAATTACTAATACGAACCAATCTCAGCCAACATAATAATTTTGATAGCATAATTTTGTGACATTGGCATGAGAATAGGCATCGAATTTCATTGAAATATAAAGAGCATAAATTTGGCACATGACATGAGTTGTAATGGTAAATAACAAAAAGCAATTGAAAACTATGAATATTGATTTAGAATAGGTGAATAAGGCATGAGAGTTTCATAAAAATACGTCATGGGGAATGAATAATAACTAATCTTAAAAGAAATGAAACTTGAATGATAGCATAGTGTGAGATACATAAAGATTATAGCATTAAAAATGCGTGGAGTTAAAGGTAAAAGGGTGAAAAAATGCTAAAAAATAGAAGAATAAGCGTTAGGAATGAAGTCGGAAGCAGCGCACAGGCGTGAAGGGAAGGGCGTGTGGACTTGCAGCGGCTAAGGTTAGGGTTTTTGGGTGAAGAAGATAATGAATAGTGTAGCCTATTTATAGATTTTGGGGCACATGGCCAGGTAACACACCTGTGTTCCCCAATTTTAGCCCGTGTGATTCGCGAATTATGAGTTTGGGTGGGTCTAACATTTAGTACACGCCCGTGTTCCTTGGGCATGTGGGTGCACACGGTCGTGTCGTACGACCGTGTCTGGCGTTGTTCGCTTCTCCCATGCCCGTGTATATAAACCTACGCTCGTGTCAATCTAATAGGTTCAACCACGGGTACTAGACACGGGCGTGTAGCACGCCCGTGCTGTTTTAACAGGTTCACACACGGTTCTTCCATATGGGTGCGTCGCACGCCCTTGTTGTTTTGGCAGGTTCTACCACGGCCATGTCACACAATCGTGGCTATTTATCATAGCCCATGTTTGGGAAAATCATTGCCTTACTTTCACATGGCCCTAAGCATGCCCGTGTGCTTGGCCGTGTCTCTATGGAAAACTTGTATTCAAGAGCTCCGTTAGTAAGTTAGGTGTTGAAGACTAAATTTTAAAGAAGTTAATACAGTTAGTGCTCGGGTTGCCTCCCAAGAAGCGCTTATTTATAGTCTAAGCTCGACTTACCTCTCCATTGAATGATCATGGTGGTTTGAGGAGTTTATACTCCTCATTCTTGCTATCATTCTCATCAAAATAAGGTTTTAGATGAGTGTTTTTTACCTTAAAAGTGCCGAACTTGGGATGACTCACCTCGACTATACCGAATGGGAAAATGCTAAGTACCATAAGAGGGATTCTTTATTCAGTGTGGTAGTGACAATGTGAGGACCTGCGGCATCTAATAAGACTTTATCTTCAACCTTAAGTTGATTTGGAAAGGTATTGAGCTCGTTCTGGCATAGTTTTGGTTTATCGTGTGTTCTCCGTTTATACGTCCGCCATTCATCTAGCTCCTCGATTTGTAACCTTCGATCTTCATGAACAGGTCCTCTACTATTGCTTGAGAATGACTCATGTGCTTCTTTCAGACTCATTTCCTGCAAAGTAAGTTATACCATATTATCAGTTTTTGTAGAATGGGTTAAACGATCACCTTCAATTTCCGATGTGTTGCCAGAATTGCTAGTTTGAAGAGTGATTGTTTCGTCTCCCACACGAAGTGTAAGTTCACCTGTGCCAACATCAATAATCGTTTTAGCAGCTGCTAAAAAGGGCCTTCCTAAGATCAAAGGAGTGTTGCTATCTTCCTCTATGTCTAAAACAATGAAGTCAACGGGAAATATAAATTTATCGATTTTAACTAGCACATCTTCAATAATACCCCTAGGAAATCTTATAGTTTTGTCTGCTAATTGAATACTCATCCTAGTCTGTTTGGGTTTCCCGAGATCTAATTGTTTGAACATTTTGCAGGGCATGACGTTAATACTAGCCCCTAAATCAGCTAATGCATTATTAACATCTAAACTACCAATTAAGCAAGGAATCGTAAAACTTCTTGGATCTTTTAGTTTTTTGGGTGGTTTATTTTGGAGAATAGCTGAGCAAACTGCGTTTAGCTCCATATACGATGCCTCGTCCAACTTCCGTTTATTTGCTAAAAGCTCCATTAAAAATTTCATTGCATTTGGCATCTGCGATAGAGCTTAAATAAACGGTAAGTTAATATGTAATTTTTTCAAGAGTTTAAGGAATTTACCAAATTATTCATCTGAGCGGTCTTTCCTTGTCGCGTTGGGGTATGGCACACGAGGTTTATATTCGACATTCACTATTTTTTTTTATTATGACCTACCTCACCTTGACCTCTACTTACCACAGTTTCTTGTCTCGGTTCTGGCTCAGGCTCAACGACTCCTTCTTCATCTTGAATATTAATTGCATTGAGCTGTTCCCTTGGGTTAGGTTCAGTATTACTTGGCAAGCTACCTTGTGGTCGTTCGGAGATTAGTTTGGACAGCTGACCTATCTGATTTTTGAGCCCTTGGATCGATGCTTGTTGATTTTTAAGTGCTGTCTTGGTATTCTGAAAATGAGTTTCTGACACCAACATAAACTTTGAGAGCATCTCTTCAAGGTTCGACTTCTTTTCCTGTTGGTAGGGTGGTTTTTGGTAGCTTGGAGGTGGTCTCTGATTTCCTTGATCTCCCCATAAGAAATTTGGGTGGTTCCTCCAACCTACATTGTAAGTGTTATTATATGGATTATTTTGAGATCGATGATTATTACCCATGTAATTTAACGCTCATTATCCATGTTGTGGCCATAAGGTTGGTATTCTGAATTGTTTGATCCACATCCACTTGCTTCGTACTGCATTACTGGGTGAACCTGTGAAGAACTAAGAAAACCATCAATCTTTTTATTTAGAAGTTCTACCCGGTTTGACAGCATAGTAACCGAATCGACGTTATAAATGCCTACTGTTTTAGTTGGCTTAATCCTCATGACTTGCCACTGATAGTTATTCAGTGACATCTCCTCTATAAACTCATAAGCATCTTCAGGTGTTTTATTATTGATGGTTCCGCTAGCAGCTGCGTCAACCAATTGTCGAGTCGAAGGATTCAGGCCATTATGGAATGTTTGAACCTAAAGCCAAAGCGGTAACCTATGGTGAGGGCACCTTCTTAGTAAGTCCTTGTATCTTTCCCATGCATCGTAAAGAGTTTCTAAGTCTATCTGTACAAACGAAGAGATATCATTACGTAATTTAGCCGTTTTAGCCGACGGAGAATATTTTAGTAAAAAATTTTTGATTATTTGTTCCCAAGTAGTAATTGACCCTCATGGTAACGAGTTCAACCACTATTTAACTTTGTTCCTCGGCAAAAAAGGGAATAACCGAAGATGAATGGCATCATCAGAAACACCATTAATTTTAAATGTATCGTATAGTTCCAAAAAGTTTGCTAAATTAACGTTGGGATCCTCATCTTGCAAACCATCAAACTGAACAAATTGTTGTATCATTTGAATAGTGTTAGGTTTTAGTTCAAAAGAATTTGCTGCTACAGCAGGTCTAACTATACTCGATTCAGTTCCTGTTAAAGAAGGTTTAGTATAATCATACATAGTGCGTGGAGTAGGATTTTGATTAACCGCAATTACATGAGGTAGCTGATTGTCTTAGTTTTCAGCCATCTCTTCGGTTGGGGGGTTGAGTATCGTTCTCTTGATCTTTCTCTGTGTATCTTCAGCTTCGCCTTATTTCTCTTTGGTTTCTGCGAACTGTGCGATCGATTTCTTCGTCAAAGAGTAGTGGTCCTGACAGGTTTCTTCTAGTCATAAACTATAAAAACCTGCCAATAAAGAAAAAGTATATTAATAAATAATAATAATAATAAAGTAAATTAATAAATAATAATAAATTAAATTAAATTAAATTAAATTGCAAGAAAAATAAATGGCTAAAGTAATAAAAACTGAGCGTTCCTAATATCTTAGTTCCCCGGCAACGGCGCAAAAAACTAGATCGCGTGATTTTGTGTGATAAGTTTTATATATTTATAATTAATCGTTCTTGAAACTAACTATTATCGCGATGTAGGCAAGTGTACCTATCGAACAGTAGTATAGTTTTAGCAAGACCGGATTGTCGAACCCAAAGGAACTAAAAGTACTAGTAATGACTGTCTTTTTATTATCTAGCCTAAAAATAAGGTGGTTTTGTTTTAACTAACTAATTAACTAATCTAAGAATTCACAGAGAATGGAATTGGGGATTACTTTTTGAAAACGATTGAATTAAGACAATAACTAAAGAAAAATCCACCTAGACTGTACTTGTTATTCTGGCTCCGAATCGGACGATTTATTCATTTAACTTGTTCCGTAAAGATCCCTAAGTTATGTTATTATCCCTATTCAAGACTAATAACGTCTAATCCCTAGATTGAATAATTGAGACTTTTCTCTAATTAAGACTCTAGGGTTGTATTAACTCGATTTATGGATCCCCCTATTAGGTTTCACCCTAATTCGGCAAAATCTTGTCACTCTATCTCTAGGCGTGCAAACAAATCCGCTTAATTATAACAAATATACTCTTAGACAGGGTCTATTCCTCCTCTGAATAAGAGCTTATCTTGAATCAGTATCCTGGGATATCAAAACAAGAGTTAAGAACACATAATTAAGAACAAGTTAAATATTTATCATACAATTCAGAAAATAATAATAAGATTCGTCTTAGGTTTCATTCTCCTTAGGTATTTAGGGGATTTAGTTCATAACTAAAAAGGAAAACATCTCAGAAGAATAATGAATACAAAACATAAAGAAAACCCAAAACTCCTGAAGGGAAATTGAGGGGAGATCTTCAGTCTTGATGATGAATCTGGCTTCTGAGATGGATCAATCGGCTTTCTTCGAGTAATTCCTTCCTCCCTCTCTGTGTCCCCTTACTTTCCTCCTCTAGTGTGTATTTATAGGTTTTAGAATGCCTAGAAGCCTTCAAAATTGGCTTTTCCGAATTGGACTCAACTTGGGCTCGGCAGGGACACGCCCTTGTAGTCTGCCCGTGTAAGGAGGTGCATGCTGTGTTGAATTTGTACTTTGGCCCATTTTTCTCTGTTTTTGGCCCGTTTCTCATTCCTTTCGCTCTCCTATGCTCTCTTAAGTATAAAACATGAAATTAAAGCATTAGGAGCATCGAATTCACCAATTCTAATGGGAAATCATCCATAAAATGCGTTAAACATGGGGTAAAAATATGTATAAATTATGGTTTATCATGCGTCAATATTGATTCGTTATTATAGAACTTGCTTCGATTATGCATGTCAAGACCACACCATTGATTTGATATGTCGAGATGATAAAGGCACTTAGGTTTAACCCACTCACTCCATAAAAGTCTACCTTCATAATTAACCTTTAGTGAACCCCCTTGAGCCTAACAAGCCATTCATTGATTTACCCTCAATATTAACCCATAACCCATTATTGTTGAAATCCCCTCAATTAATTTGATCCTTATTTTTGTCGAGATTTGATTTGAAAAAATTGCTTAGCTATGTTTTATTTTTAATAGTTAGCAAAGTTCTATGTTCTTAAAAAAAAAATGAAGTGCTGCAATTGAGATTGTCGTCTAGCATATGACGAAATTACGTAATGCTTGGATCAAAACGATGTTATCCATGAAGAAAAGCTCAATTCTAGGATCATCTAATTAGGGATGTAATTTGTCAGTTTTAGTATTTTTCTAGTTAGGTAGTTTTTCAATTCAATCTCGATTCTAACTTTCTCTTTCAGCTTGTGACCACACCCCCTAACCAAAGCCACGTTACAACCATCGAAAGACCTTTTGATTGATGTATCATCTCAATATATAGTGGTGGAGATTTGATTTTCACGCAAACCTATAGTAATAACTTTTCATATTGACTGATGAGTGTTAAATTTGTTGTCCTTAAACACCTCGAGTGATTTGAGTGAATCTTTAGTGAGGATGTTAAATTCTGTGATATTTTGAATCAAAGGTGATTACTTAGATGAAGGGAGACACCTATGTTTTCGTGATAAAATGCTCAACTTGGAATGTTTGAAACTTTGATGTTCTTCTAGTTGAATTCTCAATGTATGATTACTTATGGATTATTTTAAGATATTATTGATAGGAATTATAAGTTGAGAAAAATAAATTCTTAATTGTGAATTGATGACTTTGCTTGAGGACAAGCAAACGCTTAAGTGTGGGGATATTTGATAAGTCGTAATTGATACATATTTTATCCTATGCTTAAGCACATTTTTGGATGAATTATCATTAGATTTGTGGAATTTGATGCTCCTAATCCTTTAATTTCATGTTTTATACTTAGGTGAGCATAGGAGAGTAAAAAGAGCGAGAAACGGGCCAAAAACGTAGAAAATGGGTCAACGTGGGAAATCAACACGGCCTGGACTTCCTCACATGGGTAGACCACATGCCCGTGTCTATTTAGTAGACTCTAACATGGCTTAAGCCACCCTACACGGGCGTGTCCCTGTCGAGCCCAAGTCTAGTTTTACTAAAAAAATGCCACTTTGGAGGGTTCTTAGGCATTCTAAAGCATATATAAACACCCTAGAGGAAGATTACAAAGGGAGACAGAGTAGGAGGTAAGGAATTACTCGAAGAAAGCCGATTGATCCATCTCAGAAGCCGGATTCTTCTTCAAGACTAAATATCTCCCTTCAATTTCCTTTAGGGTTTTTCTGGGATTCTTTATGTTTTGTTATTATTATTCTTCTGATATGTTTTCTTTTACAAATATGAACTAAATACCCTAAATACCTAAGGGGGATGAAACCTAAGACGGATCTTGTTATTATTTTCTGAATTATATGATAAATACTTGATTTGTTCTTAATTATGTGTTCTTAATTCTTACTTTACTATTCCAGGATATTGATTCAAGTATTGATGTGCTTATTCAGAGGAGCAAAAGTCCCTGTCTAAGAGTAGATCTAGCATAATTAAGTGGATTTTATTGCACCCCTAGACATAGGGCGACATAAATCTGCCGGATTAGGGTCAAACCTAATAAGGGAATCCATAAATCGAGTTAATGCAACACTAGGGGTTTTAATTAGAAAGAGATTTCAATTAATCAACCTAGGGTTAGACGTTGTTAGTCTCGAGAGAGATAATAATATAAATTAGGGATTTCTACGGATCAAGTCAAGTGAATAAATCGTCTAGTTCAGATTCAAATAACAAGTGAAGTCTAGGTGGATTTTCCCTTGAGTATTGTCCAAATCAATCAGTTTTCCTAAAAGTATTTCCCCAATTTACTTCCTGTGCATTCTTAGCTTAGTTAATTAGTTTAGATAAAACAAATCCTCTTATTTTTAGGCTAGATAATAAAAAGAAGGTTAACACTAGTACTTTTAGTTCCTGTGGGTTTTTCATTCCTGTCTTGCTATAAGCTATACTACTGTTCGATAGGTGCGCTTGCCTTTATCGTGATAATAGTTAGTTTTCATGTACGATCAATCATAAATATAAGACTTATCACGCACATCAAAAAGATATTATAATTAACAATAAAATGAAAAAAATAATTACCTATGATTTCTTGGACACCAAAACTATCTCTAGGATCAAAGACATTATTTCGATCATTCAAATTAGCTTCGATCATGGTCGTCTCCTTTAAAAACAATGTGTCAACACCAAACAAAGAAATGTTAGGCATGTCAATGTTCAAGTAAAATATAACTTGTTTCCTATTTTCTTTCCTCTCATTTTTCTTTCCAATCAAGCACACTCAAAATTTATTTTCTTTTCACTTTTCTACTCCCTCCTCCCATCCCTTCACTTTTTCTCCCAACCAAGCCCGCCCTTAATCTTATTGTTGTTTATGATATTACCTACTTGCTTCAAATTTGAATGTATAACGATTAAATTCCTCACTTTAAAATTTAAGGACTAATTTGCTCGAAGCTTACAGTACAAGGACCTTCTAGATAGTTTAACCTTTTATTTTCTAGAGATCCACAAAAATAAAATGCTATGAATCACAAAGCTTGGTGCACCTTGAAAAATCAAATTCAAACTCTTTAAAAACAATTTTTTGTTGGACTTACTTTTTATCTCCTATATATATAACTAATTATTTCCTTTAGACTAGTGTCAATAATTATTATCTCACTTTTTATACATATATATATATATATAACTAAGTTTTCATGTTATTTGTTTTAGTCTCTTAATTGTCCAATTTGAAAATTCTTTTCTCGAAGATGACAAGTATTACATTATTAGTTGTTGCTTTCATTGCAAACAAAGCGAAGGTCTAAAACACATGAAAACACCTCTTTCCTATCACTCTTTTTTTTTTTTTTGCAAGTTTGTCCTTTGATATACAAAAGGAAAAAAAAGTTTTTATTACAATTCAAGACATAAAAATATGATTGCTTTCTAATAATTGGAACCCTAAAAAATTAGTTTTTTTTTTTAATCCCATTTCAATGTCATTGTTTGATTACTTTGGAAAATTTATTTTATGGATCCTTCTCACCATATCAACCATAGTCTCTTTCAATTATTTAATGACATTTCAGCAAATTTTTTTATGTCATATACATAATTTCAGTAGTTTTTTACCCTAAATCCCGAACCCTAAACTTTAAACCCCAAATTCAAAACTTTAAATCTAGAATCTTAAATCCTAAACTAACCTGAAACCCTAAACATCAAAATCAAACTCAAATTTTGAATCTCAAACCCTAATTTTTAAGGTTTGGGGTTCGAGATTCAAGGTTTGAGTTTGAGGTTGGAGGTTTGGAGTTTGAGTTGGGGGATTAGGTTTGGGATTTAGGGCAAAAAATTATCGAAATTACGTATCATTAACATTGAAAAATTGTTGAAATATTATTAAATAACTAGAAAGGGACCATGAATGATTTGGTGGGAATGGTTCATAAAAAAATTCTTAATTACTTTGTGATATTTATATTGACCGATTAGCCGTTGAGACTAACATGTCTTTGTATTATAGGTTGAGGAGAAGTAAAAAAAAAAAAGAGTAAATATTTTAAATGGTAGTAACTTTAAACATTAAAAAGTTAACTTTTGGTGTTTTAAAATCACTAAAAAGCCCGAAATTCAACATTTTTTGAAACAACACATCTATGTACCTTGACCCCTATAAAATGGAAAATTGTTGTTTTAGACCCAAAATTCATAAAATATTAAGCTAATATATATTAAAATTATAGTTTGACTCCAAAAATGTTAGAATTTTGATTTAGTCCTTTTGAAACATATAGGTTAATACAATAGTGAAATTACAATTTTACTCTTTTAAAAATCTATAACTTAATTTTTGCCCATCCTAAAAAAATTCCTCGTTTTGCCCTTGATCGACCTTACGCTGAGAGCGCTTTTTCGTATTAAGAGATAGAGATGAGTTCTTGGTAAGGTAGCATTTTTTAAAGTTTAAGATTACATATTAGCTTTAAAATTATATATATATATATATATATATATATATATTATAATATTAACAATTAAATTACTCACTTTTATAGTTGAGGGACTAGTTTGCTTGAAGATTACAATACGAGGACCTGTTGGGCAATTTAACCTTTTATTTTCTAGGGATCCAACCAAAACAAAATGATGCCATGAAGCACAAAGCTTTTCGCAAGTGAATTGCTTGGTTGAAACTTGAAATTAGGATCCAACGCCCCCACAATTTTAATTAATTTCATGTTAATATATATATAGGTTGGATTGGCTCATTAGGGTGTCTCAAATTTCACCATTGTCAATGCAAAAGGAAAGTTCCAAAAAGGAAAATTTTGAATTTTCTAGGAAAATGTATAAATAAATTCATGCAAGCGTTAGTCAGACAGCTAAATTCTACATAATAATAAAGGGAAAAGGTCAAATTTTGAATTTGGTCCCTTTATTATACTCAAACTTAGGATTTAGTTCTTATACTTTAGCTTGGCATAATTTGGTATCTCTTTTATAATGTTATTAATTAGTTTAATAGTTAACATCGATAGTATTATGGTTATAATAGTTACGATCTTTTTCTTAAAAAATTCTATTCAATATAATGAATTAAAAGAGATGTTTTGAAAAAAGTATGTCAATATCTTAATTGAATAGTCAAAAGTATTAGTTATTTGAATTAACTGATAACATTATAAAAATAAGGATAAATTACATCCATGATCACTCTAAATTAAATAAGATCTGTCCTATTTTGGCCACTCCATTTTTTTCTTCATTTAGTTGCTCTAAATAAGATAATTGTGCGAATTAGTCACAGATAAATTACACCCATGATCACTCTAAAATAGAGTCTGTCCTATTTTGGTCACTCTATTTTTTTTTTAATTTAGTCACTCTAAATAAGATAATTGTGCAAATTAGTCACTATTGTTTAATTTTCGTTTTCTTTTAATGGATTGCTGACATGGCACATTGAGTGATTGGTGGGTGGCATTTTTGGTTGACTTTTGAATAAAGTTTAGGGACATGTTTAGAATTAGTCCAAAACTTTTCCCCCTAGACTTTATAGAAAAGTCCCTAAGCTAGAGTCAAAGGTCAATAAAAAGAATGTTATATGTCAATTACTCAATAAGCTAATGTGTCATATTAACAAT
The DNA here is from genome assembly GCF_025698485.1 of Gossypium arboreum. Taxonomy (NCBI): domain Eukaryota; kingdom Viridiplantae; phylum Streptophyta; class Magnoliopsida; order Malvales; family Malvaceae; genus Gossypium; species Gossypium arboreum. The sequence goes on from NC_069077.1 coordinate 133,348,776, forward strand.
CCGTTAAAAGAAAACAAAAATTTTAACAACGGTGACTAATTCACACAATTATCTTATTTAGAGTGACTAAATTAAGAAAAAAATTTGAAGTGATAAAAATAGAATAGACCCTATTTTAAAATGATTATAAATGTAATTTACCCTCAAAATAAATCAACCAAAATATATCAAATTAAAAACATCAAATCTTGAAATTGAGCATAATAAAAGTACCAAAACTATACTTTGAAGACAAAAGAAATAGATTATAAACGTATAGATGAAAGAAAGACAAAGAAAGAAAGATAGGAAACTAATTCAAATGTAATCAAGTGATTATAAAAGGCATGGTCTAATATAATCGTGAGGTCAATTTTACATTTATGATGGATACTTTTTTCTTGTTGTATTTTGAAAATTTTTATTGAGTTAATCATTTGATCAAAGAGTAATTTATTCATAGAATAGTTCGTTTAAACGAATCAAAAAATTCTTATATACTTATCACATGAATCGTCACTAAATTACATCAAAATTTAATTAGAAATTTCTTCATCGTATCTTATAAAGCTCTCAAAAGCTTTATCATTGATTTATAAAAGTTTAATCGGATCGCATCCAAATTTCTATGGCTTTACTATTAGCCTCTCATTGAATGACACATGTTTGGAAGGGTTTGTGTCAAAGTCCAATCTTTATATGAATTCGCTATCGAAACTTTACTCAAACAACTTTCATGATTCGCCCACACTTTTAACCATTATTAACATCTTTCAACATTTTATTCGAGTCTTTCGATTTTTTACACTAATTTTGTATCAAGAGTTTTGAATTAGATTCTGAGTTTTAATAAAATAATTATGATATCTTTTATATCTATTATACGATTCATGAATATTAATTCTTTTAAAGTCTATGATTACTCTTTTCAATAATATTACTATCTGCAGTTTAAAATGGAATTTTCATCATAATACTAAACGGATATAATTTATATAAATACATAAGAATTTTATGGTTAAATTTCTTGCATTCTATGAAGATATTTATCCTAAATGTCGTTTTATCTTTGATGTTGGCAATATTAGGAGGAAAGACGACAAAGAGTAAGATGTCATTTGAAATGGTTGTAATAAGAGTTCTAAAATAAGGAATATGGCACGTGGATGAGGATAGTGAGAGAGTGTAGTGTACAGTTTCTTTTAAGGTTAAAGTATCTTATAGGTTCTTGTATTATAAAAACTTGATCAAATTAGTTCATTTATTATTAAATATATTAATTTAATTATTTTATTATTAAAAAGAACTAAATAAATTCAAATTATAACAGAATTAATATTTATTGTATAAAAACTATCTTGAAAATTATTATTTTTAATTGCAATTAAATTTCAAATAAAAATTTCATTTATAGAATTATAAAAATTTTAAAAATATTAACTCTATTAAATAGTAAAAGGTTAGATCTATTCCAATTTAATTTTTTGATTCTTTTAATAATACAAATATTAAATTGATCCATATAATATTATAGGGACTAATTTAATTAGATTCCTATAATAGAGGGACCTATTAGGTATATTCACCTTTCTTTTAATAAAAAATTCACAAGCTTTTCTGTATATGAAAACGTCCTAATGAGAGCCATTGTTGCCATTGCTTACCAAAAAAGAAAAAGTGAAACAGGGAAATAAAGAAGGAAAGATTTTTATTACACTTTTGTTTTAGGGAAAATGAGACAAACAGTTGAATTCTCAAATAGAACTTAACATTGTCTGTTTTTTGTTTTTTCCAAGTCGTTTTCTTTTTCAAGCTAAGCCATTCTTTCAGGTAAAAGTCAAGTCTTTTTTTCTTTTTGCTTGATATTTGTGTTGTTTCATGTTACATTTCATTATTGAGCATTGTACTTTCCTTAGTATTTGATGTTTTTGGTAATGTTTTCAATACTTTCAGTATGATTTTCTCTCTGGGTTTTGCTTATCTCCTTTTTTCTGTTTCATTTTCCAAGAAAATTCCATTTTCTCGGAAAAGAAAATTCATGGCTTCCTTTTTCTTTTTTTCTTTTTTTCTGCAAAGCTTGTTTACAGCTAGCTCTCTACTACCCGGAGTTTAGTTTTCTCTGATAACTTTTTTTGCTCTTTGATCCTTGAAACTCTGTTTCTTCAAGTTCATCTTAAATTTTTACATTAAAAAATTGCGAAAAAAAAGAGAGTAGTTTTCTTTGATTGGATTCAATGAATAAAACATAATTTTCATTAAAGACAAAATGATTCACTTTTTGATCCAAAATCATGATTTTCATTTCTGGTTTCAATAATGGAAGGACCCAAAAAAGATAATACAAAGTGGAAACATGTTTCTTTTGTTTTGTTTTGTTTTGTTTTGTTTTGTGTAATGATATTTAATTGAATTCATTTGATGGCAACCTTATTTTGTTCCTTTGTTTTTAAATTTTGTCTCAATTGGTTATGGTTGGTGGTAGTGGATGTGTTTCTCATTGAGTTTCTTTGAAGGAATTATTTGCATTATTTGTTTGTTAGTTAGGTCCTTCATACATGCATATATGTATATATATAGTTTCTTAGTTCATGATTGAACTATTTTCATGTTTTTGAAGCAGAGGACATATATTAATCCTTCCGTTTTTTTTATTCGACTGGAGGGATTCATGCAAGTGCCGAAAGCAAGGTACGATCAATTGTCAGTTGATCTAATTATTGCATTTTGATGATTTAGATTGTAAAGATTTATATGTCATATTGTTAGAAATGGTGCAACCATCGACTTCTTGGCTTGACCAGCCGTTTTAACCGATGGTCGAGTCATATGATACACTGTGTTGTTTTAGGCTTTTAGCCATAGGCTTCATTGGTTTTCATGTTATGACAGTAGAATAAGCTCGGTGGTAGTGCCTCGGAAAAAATCTCCTATGACACCACAAACTGCTCGACAATTGAAGATACCCGAAGCCAATTCGGGTTCTATTTCATCGCCAAATACGGAAAGTAAGGCGTCGAAATTCCGAAGTCCTAAGGTTACTAAGCATAAAGCATTGAAAAGTCCGGTGTCTGAGGTCTTCTTTAGTCACTTATATTATAAAACATTTGGTTATTTCTTCACAAGCTTATGTGATTACCATTTGTTGTATGTGTTCTAGAAGAATGACCCAAGCTGAGTGACTAAACTTGAAGCACAGCTTGATCAACTCCAAGGTGATTTGAAGAAGACAAATGATCAGCTATGTAACATCCCGATTTAAGGTCTAGTCGAAACAGTGGTTTCAAGATCACAAATCCGACTTGAGAAAATTTATTTTTATTATATTTTTATGACCTTCAATTTCACGGGGTGAAAATTTCGTTCGAAAATTTTGACGTTTGGGCACTTAATTTGGTCAAAAGGACTAAATTGTAAAAGTGCAAAACTTGAGTTCTAGAAGCTAAATGTGTCTAATTGCTATGAAATTTTAAATTGAAGGTCGTTATATAGTAATTAGACCATTGGTTAATTTTTTAGACAAAAATGGACATGAAATGGGTGAAATAGAATATTTTTAAGTTAGGGGCATTTTGGTCATTTGGTAATTAAAATAATAAAAAGGAAAAATAAAAGCCAAATTTATGCTCATATTTAACCTTTGGCTGAAATTTGCATGGAAGCCATGGATAGGGTTTTGTTCAAGCTTTACAAGCTCAATAGTAAGTCCGTTCTTGCATCGTTTTTAATGATTTTTACGTTTTTGAAATCCTCGTAACAAGATCTAGGTATTTCTACCATTTATTTGAGCAAGGGTTGATGTTTAAAAATTTACCCATGTGCTACATGTGTGTATCTTGATGTTTAAGGGAGGAATATGAATGTTTTTTGTGTGTTAAACGACTTTTACTAAGTAGTTTTCAGTGAAAACCCTAAAAAGGATTGATTTGTAAAAGTTATAAAATTTGTCATATAATTGTGATTTAATAGAAATTGTGGGCTGCTATAGTTGTGAAAATGATTCGGCTAGGCTTAAAGTACAAAGAAAATGAATAAATTTCATTTTACGAGCCTAGGGGCAAAATGTAAATATGACAAAGTTTAAGGGCAAAAACGTAATTTTTTTATAATATAATTTTTGGGTCACAATGAATAATGTAACTAATTAGTAAGCTAATGTGATATTATAGATCAAGGAAAACGAGAATCGGACTTAGATCAGGGAAAAATAAGTATTTGACTGATAAGTCCTTTTTTCACCATTTTTGGTATTGATGTAAGTTCATACGATAATAATAATGCAATGTTATACTCGAATGTTAATGCTTGATATTACAAGAATTGTAAGTACATGTGTAAATAATGTGACATTATAGCATGTTTTGATGTGTTGATACTATGTGATAAATATTTTACCATTATTATGTATGTCATGCTTAATACTGGTTATGAAATTATGAATAATATTATGGTTGCTATCCACGATGTCACGAGCAAGTGTGATAGAGGTGCTATGTGCAAGTGAAGAAAATCTCGTTTGAACCTTAGGAATAGTTTAAGATACAAGTGACATGCCACTAGTAATTAAGGAATCCGAACTCACTGAGCGGTCTGGGTTCGTGATATATATGTGACATCTGAGCTCATTGAGTGGTCTGAGTTCATGATGTATGATATACATGTAATTTGGTTCCAGGTACTGGTCTTGTGTGTAATACCCCTACCCATATTCATTGTCGGAATAGGGTACGATGTATTACCGGAGTTTACGAATTCATTTTACGCATATTCTTCGAGCTAAATCCATTTTACACGTATTCTTCAGGAGGGCTATATCAGGATAAGATCACCCGTCCGGGCTAGATCCTTTTTACCGTCAATTCCTTTTCAGAGATCCATCAAATTTTCCTTTCATTCAAACGGGATTTCTTCCCATTTTATCAAATATATCAATGTTTCATTAATTTTCATACAATGAACATTCAAATCATATTCACATCAATAACATACAATCTCAAGCAATTTAAGAATATAATTCAAGTTACACGAACTTACCTTGATACTTGTTCGTGTACAAAAATCTACTAATCCTGAACTTTTTCCTTTCCTCGATCTAGCTTCGTATTTGAATCTTCTGGATCTAAATAAATAAATTTAATTATCAATTTAATACATTTCATGTTCATATGCAACATTCTCTATAATTCAACTATTATTATTTATAGTTTATTCAAAGCTGTCTATTTGAGTCATAGTAACTAAATTATTTATAACTCGATCTACAGAACTCTAAATTAATATCAGTTAATTTTCCCTGAAACTAGACTCATATATCTTCTTACCATACAATTTTCAGAATTTTTGGTTTATCCAATAAGTACAGTTTATTCTTTAAAGTCACCCCTATTTTGCTGTCTGACGGTTCTGATCCTTCTTCACTAAAAAATTAATTATCTCTTCATAAAGGATTCAAATGATATTCTTGTTTGTTTCTATTAAAATAGACTCATTCAGGATTTTATACATATAAATTTAAGACCCTGATTATTTTTATTCAATTTTTTATGATTTTTCAAAGTCAGAAAAAGGGAACCCAAATTCATTCTGACATTGTCTAATAAAATTCATTATATCTCAAAATTTACAAATCCATTGCTTATTCTATTTCTTCTATGAGAAACTATACTCAATAAGCTTTAATTATATATTTTTTTCATCTTCTAATTCGATTTCCACAATTTATGGTGATTTTTCAAAGTTAATCTACTGCTGCTGTCCAAACTGTTTTTGTGCAAGCTGTTTATTACCATTTTTCCCCTAAGCTTTTAATAAATGATAATTTCGTCCCTACTCAATTAGTCTCTCAATTGAGATGATTTTTCTCAATTAACATTTTATTCTATCACCTTAAACTAGTTTAAAACCTTTAGGAATCAGAATTTCAGCAATAGACTTTAATTCTAAGCATTTTCACAATTAGGTCCTAAAAATCAATTTCTATTGAAATTACCTAATAAAATCATCTAATAAACAAATTAAAGCTTTAATTTAATTCTATTTCATCATAAAATTACAGCACTCAACCATGGTGACTTTCAATTTTATCCATGAAATCAAAAACTAATGAATTTAATAGTTGGACGTAGTTGTAAAAGTCTTAGAAGCACAAAAATTACAAGATAAAGGCAAGGATTAACTCACTTGGTACAAAAATTATGAAATACCAGCTTAGAGAACCCTCCTATGACGTTTTTAGCTACTGGAATTGAAGAGAAATGAAGAGAAATCTAGATATTTCCTATTCCTAGTTTTATTTAGTTAATTTTGCAATATTCCAATTTTGCCCTTAATTTATCAATTTTCCTGCTGATTTCATGCCCTTGCCGTCCAGCCCAAATAAATTTTGGGTCTAATTGCATTTTAAATCCTTTCTCATTAGACTCTTAAGCTATTTAATCATTCTAACAATTTTTACACCTATTACAATTTAGTCCTTTTCATTTAATTGACTACCCAAACATTAAAATTTCCTAACGAAATTTTAATACCACATTACTAACATTTCATAAATATTTATAAAATTATTTTTGACTCGGTTTTACGAGATAGAGGTCCCGATACCTTGTTTTTACCCAATTTCTTCAATAATTTCTTTTTCTAACTAACCACTAAATCGGTAAAATTTTTCTATCAATATTTTCATACGATTTTCCTATCATATCAATTTTCATGCAAAAATATTAAAATAAATTTCTCTTTAAATCGTATTTGTGGTTACGAAACCACTATTCCGATAACTTTGAATTTAGGCCATTACATTGTGTGTCTTACCGGTGGCTAGGTAGTCCTGAGTGGTTCGGATACATGACAGCTTGTGGGAGCAGCCCGCGTAATTACACCCTGACCTATAGCTTATGCTAGCAGGCCCGTGAGTAGCTCCATTGTGAGCGTTACATGTTATGAGGTAGCTTTAGCTATGAGTATATGTATGGCACTTATGTGCAAGTTTTCCGTGTATCTAATAGCATTCCAAATGTTCAACGGGTAGTTCAAATAATGATTTGATGATAGTCCCAAAAAGGGTATGTCAAAGACAAGAATGAAAATGTGAAAAATGTTGAAAGGGTATTGGTATGTACGCTAAGTTTATGGTTATTGAGATTTTTAAATGTCGACACATCGGTGAGCTAAGATGTATGAATTATGATTATGAGTTTTGTTGCAATATCATGCTAAATTACATTGTAATTGAACATGGAATCCTAATATGGTGAGTTCATGATTTGTTGAAAATGAACTTATGATAGTTATCATTATATTGCATTAAAATAGTTTTAGACAACAGCAGTAATCTGACTTTGAAAATCCACCAAAAATTGTGGAAATCGAATTAGAGACTAAATAAAATATTAAATTAAATCTTATTGAGTCTAGTCTTACATAGAAGAAACCTTGTAAGCAAAATAATTTCATATTATGAGATATTTGAATTTTCGTAAGACAAGGTCAGAATGATTCCAGATTCTCTTGTTTTGACTTTGGAAAATCACTAAAAATTGTAAAAGAATAATTATGGGTTAGAATTTATATGAATAAATTATTAATGAGTCTATTTTCAAGAGAAATAGATAGGAACATCATCTGAATCCCGTATTAAGATATAATTATTTTTTAGTAAAGAAAGGTCAAATCTGTCAAATAGCAGAATAGGGGTAACTTTGAAGAATAAACTATACTTATTGGCTAATCCATAAATTCTAAAAAATTCATGGTAGAAAGATATATGAGTCTAGTTTTAAGTTCTTTTAACAGATCTTAATTTATAATTTTTTAGCTCAAGTTATAAAGAATTGAGTGACTATGACTCGAGTGGATAGCTTGTCATGAATATAAGTAAAAAGTGCAAATATGATTGTGTTACCTTGAGATCATGTTGTGAGAATTGGTAGAAGCACGCATACGGACTTACTAAGCTTTAAAGCTTACTCCCCTTCTTTTCCCATCTCTTATAGGTTAATTTAGCTAGCTCGGGTTGGAGATCGTCGGATATGCTATCACACTATCAAGCTATCATGTTGGGTATAAGTGAATCCAAATCCCTTTAAGTTTATGGCATGTATAGGGACTTGGTTATTTGCTGTATGAGTCATTCCGAATTGGTTAAATGTATTGGCTTGTAAAGGCTAAAGGTTGGATGTAATTTGTAGCCATGCAAATTGGCTTTATTGGCTAATTGGTTGTAAGCCCATATAATTATGCATGTGCATATGGAATTGTTTTGTGATGTGATTTATATTTGCTTGATATATATATATATATATAATGGATATGAATTTATTCATATGTTAATGCCTTTTGAGTGTGAATTTAGCGTGGAGTGATTTGGTAAAGCATGATGTTGTAATGCATGATAGATGATTGTGTGAAAATGATACGTTATTGCCTAGTGGTAGTTTATTTATGCCATGAAATGTACTATTGTAGTTGTGTTTGAGTATGTGCAAATAAGGGTGACAAATGACTTGGTAAATAGCCATTTTCTTAGCCACACGGGCAAAGACATGGTCGTGTGGAGGACACGGCCTTAGCACATGGGCGTGTGACTTGGCCGTGTGACCCTATTTCAATTGATGACATCATAAACAGAGAGTTACACGGGCTGAGGACACGGGTGTGTCCCAAGCCACACGGGCGTGTGTGACCACACGGCCTACCCACACGGGCGTATGACTCCTGTTTTGAAGAAAAAAATTTTAAGTAATATAGAAGTTTCGAAAGTTCTCGGTTTAGTCCCAAACCACACCCATTGTATGTTTTGGGCCTCGAAGACCCATATAAGGGACGGTATGCATGTGAATGAAAAGTTTTAAATTTGAACTGAAATTTATGTCTCGTCTTTGTACGAATGCTTGTGTTTAAGTCTGGTAACGCTTCAAACCCTATCCCAGCGTCAGATACGGGTAAGGGGTGTTACAAGCTAACTGCATCTGAGTCGTAGAAGAGATTGGCCTTACAGGAGGCTGAGGAGGCGAAGAAAGAGGTATCGATAATGTCGGCTAAGCTTGAAGAATCCAAACGACAATTGATGGAAGTTTCTGCTTTTGAGGATGATTGAGTGGAAGAAATCTGTAAAATCTCGAAAGATCGAGATATAGCATGGCAGTCCGAACTTAAGGCTATCCAGAAACAACACTCAATGGATTCGGATGCATTGGTTTCTGCTATGAACGAAATTCAAAAGCTTAAAGTTCAGCTTGAAAAGGTCTATAAATCTGAATCTACTCAAATGAAGCATACTGAATCTGCACATGCTAAGATTCAGAATATGAAAATTGAATTGACTGAAACTCTTTTGTTGGTCGAAAAAATCAAGTCCAAGCTCACTGATTGCAAAGAATCTGAAGCACAGGGTCTTGAACTTGTTAGCAAAACCCGAATGCAACTTGAAGTAGCAAATAAAATGATCGAAAATCTACATTCCGATGCAACCAAAGAAACTGAAGCTTACAACATGTTACTATTGGAGTTGGAACAATCAAAAGGTAGAGTTAAGTCATTAGAAGGACTTGTTAGAAGTTACAAGTAAAACTGGTTGGTAATGGCTGCATTAAGGATCCAGAACAACAAAATGAAAAAAATAATAGATAAAAAGGGTTAAAACCGAGCTTAATTTTGTGAAACTTAAAATCAGTCAATTGAGATCAGCATTGGATAAAGCTAAAGTGAGGTACCCAGAAGAATATATCAAAAGCACATTGCAAATTAGGAGTGCTTATGAACAAGTGGAATGTATAAAAACAGAGTTGTCCCAAAAGGAAGCCAAACTCAGGGCCGAATTAACTAGAACCAAAGCCAATGTTAAAGAATTGAGACAAAAAAATGAGGGTCTTCGAGAATCCAAACTTGCGGCGAAGTTGAAGAAGTTAGAGTTCGATTTGAAAGAACTGAAAGACAACTTGATCGTCAATGAAACAGAACTAAAGACCATGACCAAGCAAAACAAAATGCTCAAAAGGGAAATCGAGAGCAAAATGAAGAGTGATGAATCGGTTGTTGTGTCGTTAGAAGCATCAAAAGCTGTAGAGCAAGCAACATTGATAAGAGTCAGATATTTAACTAAAAAAACCGATAAATTTAACCGAGGAGCAGCTCGATTGACTGAAGAGCTTGAATCAGCGCAAGCAGCAAACACATAAATGGAAGCCGAGTTGAAGAGACTTAAAGTGCAAGCAAATCGATGGAGAGAAGCAGCTACTGCTATGTTGTCTAACAATGGGAAATATTCAGACAAGACAATACCTTTCGATATAACCATCAGATCACCAAAATGGGAAAGCATCGATGATGATGACGATGATGGCGATGATTTATCGAAAGAGAAGAACAATATGTTGAGAAATATTGGTGTGTTATGGAAGAAAGGTCAAAAATAAAGATTATTGTATTTGCATTTCAAGTTTGCATATAATTTTGGTATAAATTATGTTTATTTTAAAACAATGTAAATCATAAGTTTTGATCATATTTGCTTTTCTTTTTAACCCATAAATAGGAGGGTAATACTTTAAGGGTACTTGAACCCACACCCTCTTACATTGAAAACATATATTGCATTCATTCAAATACCTAATCGTTCTTATCAAATTAACATATATTGGTACAGTTTACGTAGTTGTGAGTTGATCGAAGTGGGTAGAGTCTAAATGCATTTACTACTTCATAAAAGATAAATTGCACTAATAATATGAATTATTTCTATAAAAGTAAAGTATAGACAACCTAGAATGAGAGCAACTGTAACATCCCAAAATAGAACCTAGTCAGAATAGTGGTTTCGGGACCACAAATCCGACATCAAAATATTTATTTTATGATTATTATGAGGCTTAGAATATGATTATATTCATGTGTTAAAGTTTCATGAAGAAATTCTTTGAGTAAGGTGTTCAATTGGAAATTAGGGACTAAATTGAATAAATTGCAAAACTTGAATTCTAGAAGCAATTTGTATGAAATTGCTTTGGGTTATGAATTACAAGGTATTGGAGAGTAATTTGCCCAATTTTTAAATTTTTAAACAAAAATGGGCTTGCATGGATGAAATTTTAAAGAAAGGGCATGAGGGCATTTTGGTCATTTGGCTTTTTAATGAAATAAAATGGGAAAAATCAAGCCAAAATCAGCCATTCTTCTTCTCCATGCTTCCAAAATTCTCTTGTCACCATATCTAGGGTTTTCAAGCTTTCCAAGCTCAATAGTAAGTGCTCGTAAGCTCCGTTTTTAATGTTCTTTGTATTTTTGAAATCCCAGTAGCTTGCTCTCTCCATTTTTACCTATATTTCATGCTAAGGTTCATGTTTAAAAATTTACCCATGTATGAGTCACTTGTATTTTGATGGATTATGGAGGAACATGAAAGATGAATATGTGTTAAACATCTTTTCCTAGGTGATTTTCATGAAAAACCCTTGTAGGGACCATTTTGCAAAAGTTGTAAAATGTGTGGTAGAAGTGCGAAAATAATGGAAAATGAGGGCTACCATAAGAAGGAAAAGTGTTCGGCTAGGCTTGGGTAAGGTAGAAATTGCATGTGTTTCATTATACGAGCTTAAAGACTAAATCGTAAAAATATCAAAGGTTAGGGGCAAAATGGTCATTTGGACCGGGGGTGAGAATTAGACTTGTGATGTATAATTTTGGGTATTAATGATATAATTTTGTTGTTATAGACCTCGAGGAACAAATTCCGGAGGTCGATCGAGGTAAACGCAAGGTTTCGGAATAACTGAAACACAACTCCGAAACAAATACCAGGTAAGTTCGGATAACTTAAAGTAAACCCCTAATATGCATAATTGTATGATTTATGAATGCATGATGATTGCATTTATTATTGGCATGAAATATCATAGAAATGCATATTTGATGGTAACATGTGAAAAATGTCTCGGTTGAGGTTAAAAAAGGGAATTCGATGGATAAACCCTGATTGATATGTGTAACGAGATCCTGTATGTGTTGCAGTAAGGATTTAGCCTGGACGGGTAATCCGTTGATCTCAATTATGAAAAGGATCTAGCCCGGACGGGTGTTCCTTAAATGATCGAGCCTCCCAAAGAATATGTGTGCATTATGGATTTAGCCCGGACGGGTGTCGATTAGGGTGCAATTTAGCTTTGGTGTAATTCGAGATCTGAGCTCAGTAAGGGTGTTTTTCATATTAAAGGATTTAGCCTGGACTGGTAATCCCGCCATAAAATGTGAGGTTTGCGGGAGTGCAAATATGTGAAATGATCATTCGTAAGAATTGACGGTTAATGGGTATTCCATCGAGATTTCCTAGAAACTCAACAGGATTAATATGATGTATGTCAATAAGATGATGAATGATGAGTTCATCTACATAAATTACATGATGCTTTGTTATGTGACTAACTCATTGATTAAGTGCATGTGATAGGGAATCATTTCATAATTGATGATTTCATGATTTAAATATGGATGTATGATAATTATTCGGTAAGTTTACTTTTCGGTTATTCGAGCTTACTAAGTATGTAAATGCTTACCCCTCTCTTTTTCCCTATCTCCCAGAGCTCGAGGACTCATAAGGACTGGAAGACAATTGGAGAGTCGACACACTATCAACTAGTCAAGCTTTGTTATAAAGACATTTTTATTTTGTTCAATGGCATGTATAGGATATTTGAGTATTTTGTTATATATGTGTCATTTGATTTGCCAAATGAAGGCATGTAAAAATATGTTTATCTTTTTGTATATGGCCATGAAAATTGGCTTAATTAAAGTAGGCTATGATCTACGAATTTTTGTATGGTTTTATTTACAAGTGATGGGTTGTTACCAATTGGCAATGAGTTACATGAACGAGCCAATTTCGGACGAATTAAAGTGACATGGAAACCCATAAACACTAAATGGGAAATAACCTTTCATGTATGAAACCAATGATATGAGGTTTTCATATAACTAGTTTTATCAAGATTATTTACAAGTGTATAATCATGTTTTCCTTCGAACTTGGTAACTACTAGGTAGAAGAAGTAGAAAGGGGTGACTTAAGGCTTGGAAAATAGCCTATTAGGGTCCACATGGTTGGACACATTGGCGTGTGTCTAGGCCGTGTGTGACACACGGTTCCTTTCCACGGGTGTGGGCTATGGCCGTGTGTCCCCTGCACTTAAAATTTTAAATTAAAAAATGCACACGAGTATGCCACACGGGCGTGTGTCCTTGCCGTGTCTAAAAGACAGTGTTGTCCACAGGTAGGCAGCACGGGCGTGTGCCACGGCCGTGTTGATAAATCAGTGTTTCCCACGGCCGAAGGGCATGGGCGTGTCTCAAGTCACACGAGCATGTGAGTCCACACGGCCCATCTAAACGGGCATGTAACACTTTAAGATAAGGAAAATTTTTCTGAGGAGCCCAAGGTTTATCAAACGTGCCCAAATTTGTCCCGCACTGCCTCGAGGTATGTTATAGGCCTCGAAGGCCTAATAAGGGACGAGATATTCATGGTTGAAAGGTTTTAAACTTGAGCAAAAAAAAATTTTGCGACCCAAATAGTGTGTTATAAGTGTAAAGCCCCGGTAATGCCTCGAACCCTATCACGGCGTCAAATACGGGTGAGGGGTGTTATAGCAACATGTAGATCTGCACCGATAAGACATTGAGCCAAGTGTTTTTTTCCGCAATTGAGTGAGGAATAGATGTATCATTGAACTAAAAACATTTTAACAATCTTATGCTTCAATAATAAATAATACCCTTCACCTCCACATGATTGAGGAACCAATATAAGTGTTGAGTGTTCATTTCTCTCTCCCTCCTCATAGAGGCTCATTTTCATGTTTATAAGGTATGGTCCACTGATGTGACGTACTAGGGGTAATTAGGCACCATGCGTGGAAACACGTTACCCCTTAAGGGTGACACATATCCTTAGGTGCCCTCAAGAAAATGTTGGTGAACAGGGGAGAGCGAGCACGAAAGTGGCTAGCCGAACTATACCTTGTGGACTAGGATAAGTGATGAGCACACGTGTCCTTGATAGAAAAGTTGGTTTGGGTCAAACATTCAGTCAGTTTATAGCATGCTCTATATCCTATATATAACAACTCTTCCCCCGCCTTGTCGAAGGAGAGTTATAAAATGACTCTTCTGAGACAAGCTTACACGAACAAGTCTTGCAGTTGAGGCTTGTTATATACATTTTATTGTAACGTGTCCCCAAGCATGGCTCCTAGTTAGCCGTAATACGTCACATCAGTGTACCATGCCTTATAAATACAAATATGAACCTCCATAAGGAGGGAGAGAGAAATGAACACTCAACAATAAGTAAAATGAGATGATATCTCACCCAATAGCTTTGAGAAGTTGATTCACGTAGCCTTTCCACATTTCAGGCATTGGTTTAAATGTATCAAATCTGAATATCAAAGACATGCCAAATATTTTCAAAATAAATGGTAGAAATGAACATTATCACTAAACCACAAATGTATAAAAAGTAAATGAAGTATACCATTGACAAAGAAATACTAACTAAAATCCTTTTCATTTTAACAATCAACAAGTTGATTTGTTATTTTATCCTTATTCTTCTTCATATTTGGAACAAAAATGTCCCCGTAATCTATTTCCAAATACACATATGTAAACACTTGCTAATATCCTCACTCTTTTAATGCGAAGTGAAGAACAATGCAACACAATGACATATAATAATTCTACAACAATAGAAAAAGGGAAAAGAGCATCAACTATATCCTTGTTGTAATACTCACTTTTGCATAGCTTAAGGCAACTCAAATACTCCAAACTTCTTAAGTTGCTTTATCGACATATGTCTTTTAGAGAGCTTAGAGTGGTTCTTCAAAGCCCTAATTTGAGGGCCAATAAACATAAGTCAACCTTTCACAAAATTATTAAGAAGGATTCAATTGTTGAATTTAATACTTCTAGATCCTTACATATATTTTTTAGCTGAATCACCACCTTGAAGAAGTTCATACAATATCTTATCTACCATGCTTCTTTTTTTTTTTTTTTGGAAAACTATGAAAAAAGACATCAACATTACATCTGTTCTACTAACTACAAAGTCTTAAAGCACCATTATTCAAACAAGAAAATGTTACCTTGGAATCAGCTAGTAAAAAATTTTCATGCATAGGTTCCGATAGCTTGGAATATACTTTACCATTTTCTTCAACATCTATATATGTAAAATTATAATTCGTCTCATATCAAAACTAAGATATAATACATATTGAAATGTTTACAATCAGTAATACTAGAAACACTTTGTAAACTAGAGGAACCCGAGAATGAGAAATTTACTAAATATAATACATAAATTAACCAAAAGAGCATTGAATATTTATATATATAGAGAGAGAGAAAGAGAGAGAAAGAGGAAGATAAGTGAAAACTTTTGGAAACCTTTCTTCGATGATGCATTAGAGGAAAGAGCAATGACTGCTTTAGTGTTAGAAATTTCTTTTCCATCTTCTTCAACCAATGTTTTTTGTTTTTCTTCTATTCTTCAAGAAGCTTGGGAAAAATAGTGCTTCATCGATTCAATCCAGTTTGCCACCACCATTAATAATGATTTACAGTTCCTTTCTTCTTTTACTTTTGTTTAAGTTTTATTGTTGTTATTTTTATTTTGCTTATTTGAATTTATTGTAGTTTAATTTTGTTGTTATTGGATTTTGGTTAGTTGGTTAGTATATTTAATAGATAGTTTAAATTTAAAAGATAGAAAACATGCCTCCAAGAACAATAAAGGGAGCGAGATACCAACCGGAACCACCTTCATCGCTGAAGTATGTTTCGGTTAAATTCAAAACAAAAGAGGCCGAAGCTTTTTTCTTAACCACTCGACCGCATTGCACTGTGAAGAGATATGGGATCTTGTATGCTTTCATGGTTGGATGAGTTTCTCTTTATTCTTGACAACACCGGTTGTTATATCAGTAGTTTTAGAGTTTTACTCCAATTTAAAATTTTTTTTAAAAAATCATGTGTTTGTTAGGAGTAAATTTTTTTTACTCCATTCGTGATTATTATGGCGTCCCTCAATATAGAAGGGATGAGTTATCCAATCTAGACCTCAAAAAATTTATTAATGTTGGCATGGATGTCGTTTCATCATATTTAACTGAAGGTCGGGGAGAGTGGAAGCGTGAGGAGTATTCTAATCACCCACTGTCTTTTAAACAAGCTATCATGTTCCTGATTACGAAACTATAACTATAGTTTATCTGCACTTGTATTTGCCCCCTACTTAACACTAATACTGTTTGTTAGAAAATATGGACATCACATATATAATAAGGGTAATTACATGTTATTATTTACTATCATGATAGGTTAGCCCAAATTAAAAGTGATCTAATTTGGTTAAAATTTTATTGGGCTTTAATTATTAAATAAAGTATGGGTCAATATGTGTAGATACTCTAGTAATTTAGCTCTAATCAAATTCTAATTAATGATGGGCTAATTAGAATTTGATTAGAATTAATATGCCACAATTATAAATATTAGGGTTATGGTCCATAAAAATTATACACAAGATATTTTTTCTAATATCCCATCATTAGGAAAGAGGGAACAGATATTCTCTGAATTTCTTGTGTGCTAATTTGGAAGATCAAATCCCCAAGTTCCAGAAAGTTTCAAGGAATCCATGGATTCAGGTACGCTTCCGCATATAGTTCTGTTATTTATTTATTCTTGATAATTTGACATGATAGATCCTGGTTTATTAAGTTTTATTTTAGATTTATTTTATAAATCTAACAAGTGGTATCAAAGCCTCGTCATATCAAATCATTGGAAATTGATTCAGGTTCTTCATTTGAATAATTGATTCATGAAATTTCATGGGTTTTATATTTCGGATATATATGTTGTTTTTGAAGATCTATATTAAAGTTTTTTATTATCTTGAATTTGAGGATTAATGCATATCAATGATTTTGAGGATTAATGCATGATTATAGTTTGTGTGAACAAGTGTTTATTACCATTATTCAATAAGATATCTTTTATAGTTTAATTGGTGAAATTAAGTTTTGATGGATATCATTGAAGTTATTATTTTTTTATGGTTATATATTCAATTTTATGGGTTTGGTGCAAATTCATGTCAACTATATACATATTTAAATATTTTGGTTTTAAATTTAGTTATATAATCTTAGGTTTTGGCATCTTATGGTTCCAAATATTTGGTTAAATTATGGTGATATGATTTATTGTATGAATTGTGGGATATGTCAACTATTATGATTTTGTTTTTGAGATTTATTGGCTTGAAAATATTTTTCAAGTATTTATGTGAATATCTGTTTAATCATAAATACAACTTTGGATTTACATAGTAAATTCAGGGTAAGTTTTTCTATTTGATTATGAATACATGTATAAGCATGAATTGCTTTGGTGCTTTTATCCAGCTAAAATTATGAATACATGTGCTTGTTAATTATTTGGCTTTAAACCACTACATTATTTTCGTTTGGTTTTGATATATATGATTTTGGAACAAAAAAAAAATTAAAGTTTTCGGTTTTTATTGCATTATTAAAACAACCTTATTTTGGGTTATTTCAGAATCTATAAAGTAATAAAAAATAGTTTTGACATTTGACTATTGGGGAAATTTAAATTTGAATATTGGTATATATATTTCAATATAACTTAACTGAAGCAAAAAGTCACCAAAGTGATTTTTTTTGTATAAATTATTTTGTTTTAAAATATAAAAGTTTGTGTGCATGTAACTTAAGTTATGTTAATATTGATTGGCCCAAATAAAGGTTAATAATATTACATGTGCAATTATGGTGATAAACATGTGACGGTTATTCTGTTTTACATGTGAATAATAAATTGGCCCAAAGGAAGATTTATTATTCCACATGTTCTTATTGTCAATGTTTAATTATTCGACCAAGATATCACTTACAAGTTAATATTTTGTCCAACGATGAAATATTAAAGATGAAATATTAATGGAGTGTCCAATATCTTGATATGAGGTTTTCCTTTATTCAAATTATTTTCGTTTAAATTTAAAGTAGATTATTTTGATTTATTCAGCTAGTATTATATTTGCCAACATCACTATATGTTGTTTTGGGATAAATATATATATATATATATAAATATATATTATTATCTTTTAATTTGATTGAAAGATGAAATTAAGGTAAATATTTTGGAACAAATAAATTTTGGAACAAATAAATTCAAATTTTGGCTTTTAATTAAGGATATCTAATATTTTAAATAAATTAGTTGAAACAAAATGCCGCTAAAGTGACCTCTTTTGTGTAGATTAGTTTATTTGAAATATTAAGATGGTTATATGTTTTTGTAATTCATGCGTTTATTGATTGACCCAAAGGTAAGTTAATATTTGACAGAATTACAACGACATCTATGGTGATAAATGTGTGACAATTATAAGGTATTTTATGTCAGTAATAAGTTAGTCCAAATATTAATTTATTTCTTGACATAGTTTATTGTCAATGTTTGATTGCTACAACAAGAGTACCGCTTTGTCCAAAGACTTGATATTAATGTAGTGTTTGGTATCTTGAGATGGGATTAGCCATTATCCTGAATTTATTGTTTACTTATGAATATTGATGTGATAGTTTTACTTATTTTTTGTTCTATATTCAACTAATTCATATTCTACTGCCACAATATCTGCTAATATAAATTCTATACCCATGCTTAATGGGACTAATTTCAATGAATGGAAAAGGCACTTACTTATAGTGCTTGGCTATATGGACATAGACTTTGCACTAAGGGAAGAACAACCTGCACCTCTCACTGCAGAAAGCACCTCCTATGGTATAAGGGATTTTGAGAGGTGGAATCGTTCAAATTGCATGAGTCTAATGATTATGAAGCACAGCATTTTAGAAGGCTTTAAGGGCATAGAATCTGAAAAGATTACTCAGGTCAAGGTTTCCTTGATGAAATTAAGAAACCTTTGGCTAAAAACGATAAAGTTAAAATGACATCATTTCTAACTTCTTTGATGTCTATAAAGTATAAGGGTCAAGGAAATACTGAGCGATCTAAGGGCTATGAATTTTATGATCCCACAATTAGGAATATTTTTGAGACGGGAATTGCAACATTCTTTTAGGATGTTGAGTTTGAAGGGAGAAATAAGGTTAGAGACATTGTTTTTAAGAAGGAATTGAATTTTAACTTAGTTACTACTATCACTTTTGATGATGTTTAGGTTCTCGTACCTATCATTGATTAAGAAGTGAATCTAGAACCTCAATAAGACAATGTTAAACAACTCCCTATTCAGGATGAGGTAATTGTTCCAGAAGAACAAACTCAACAACTTCAAGAATGAATGTTATTAAAAATGTCCACTAGGGAAAAGGTTATAATGGCTTTAGTGGAATATTTTGACATTAAGCTACATCAGATGAATATTAAGTTAATGGTTTCTCAATGGTATCATTGATCATACATTTATATGGTGCAATTAAAAAAAAAACTTTGTGTCTGATGATGCAAAGATAATGATTTGCAGATTAAAGAACTTCACCTATGGGCTTAGGTAGATTTCTCGTCAATAATATTACAAAATTTACCAAATGATTATCTCATTCGATTTAGAGATGAATTTTGTTGATAATTGTATATACCATAAGTTTAGTGGGAGTAAGGTTCTATATTTGGTTTTATATGTTAATAACATACTGCTTGTCAATAATAAGTATAGCCTCAATCAATGCCCTAAGAATGATTTTGAGATTACAAAAATGCATAAGATTTTTTACATTTTAGCAATGGAAAATCTAATGTACATTCAGGTTTGTATACATTGGAATATTGTGTATATTATTGGGGTGTTGACAGATATTTTAAGCAACCCCGGTTTGGACCATTGGATAGCATCAAAAAGGGTTATAAGGTATTTTTAGAGAACAAAATATTACAGGCTCACATATCAGAGATCTAATTTGTTAGAGATCATCAGGTATATAAACTCCGATTTTGATGGAATATGGATGCAAGATTTTGTCACTAAGGTGCAAATTGTGAAACCAAATTGCAGTCTTTTATTCCAATAGCAATAGGAGCACATTAAAGTCAAAACACATAGACTTTAAATTCCTAGTTGTTAAAGTAAAAGTTCAAAGTGGTTAGGTACTTACAAAGCATATTAGGACAAACTCCATGATTGCGGATCCGCTTACTAAGGAACTACACCTAAGGTTTTATAGGAGCACATTACTCATATGGTTGTAATGTCATTTAAAGGATATTTGGTTTTAGTGGGAGTTTGTATTTTTAAATGCTTTTATGTTATAGACACATTTTCAGTTATTTTAGTTTAAAGATAATAAGTTTATTTTCTGCAGAAATAAAGTTTATTTGGTTTATTCACACTCTGATTTTGGTAAGGTTTGATCTCACTAAGGAGGACCAGTTGGAAATAGACATGTTTAGATCATATTGTATGTAATTTCCATGCTACACATCCATACTTGATCTATGTCATTTGGTTGTGTTAATATACGTAATCATGGATGGATTTAGTTACGATATATGTAACTAAAGTCGCCTTGGTTCTATGTTAACATAATTAATGGACGAGATTGTACGGAATGCCTTTTGGATATGATAGTAAAATTTTGAGCTCATAAGGTTATATAATGACATGTAATTATAAAGTAATTAGTATATATATGTGGTCCAAGTGGGAGATTGTTGGAAAATATGGACATCACATATATAATAAGGGTAATTACATGTTATTATTTACTATCATGATAGGTTAGCCCAAATTAAAAGTGATATAATTTGGTTAAAATTTTATTGGGCTTTAATTATTAAATAAAGTATGGGTCAAATATGTGTAGATACTCTAGTAATTCAGTTCTAATCAAATTCTAATTAATGATGGGCTAATTAGAATTTGATTAGAATTAATATACCACAGTTATAAATATTAGAGTTTTGGTCCCCAAATTATACACAAGATATCTTTTCTAATATCCCATCATTAGGAAAGAGAAAGCAGATATTCTCTGAATTTCTTGTGTGCTAATTTGGAAGATCAAATCCCTAAGTTCCAGAAAGTTTCAAGGAATCCATGGATTCAGGTATGCTTACGCATATAGTTCTGTTATTTATTTATTCTTGATAATTTGACATGATAGATCCTGGTTTATTAAGTTTTATTTTAGATTTATTTTATAAATCTAACACTGTTAACATGTTTCGAGCTACCCTATTATATTGTATTTTGCAGAGAAAGAGAAATTTGACAATGTGTGTCAGGGATAAAGGTTGGCATATATTTTTCGCACCTAATCATGGACTTAAGCTGTCGAGCAAGGGTGTTCATAGATCCAACCGAGTAGTTCCATCACCCCACATAGAGCATAATAGAAGATAACATGCTCTAGCAATTTTAGGAGTTACAAAGGAAGCAAATCCGTGAGTGGAATCAACGACAAAAGAACAAGATGGATTTGCCTTTAGCCCCACTGAAGAAACCTATGAAAAAGAGGGTGTACGAAAGTACAGATTGGCAACGTAAGTTGTTTAAAGAGATGCATTATACCACCCGCATGATAGGGGTAATAAAACCATTTCTTGATAGACTAGCAGTGAGCCAAGGAATTGAGGGTCCACAGTGGCCCAAGGATTTAAGTGATTCAGCCGTAGGTGGAGCTATTGAGGAGGGAGAGACGGAAAAAGCAAGAGAAAATAAGGATTGTGAGGCGATGGAGGCTGATTTACCATGACGCCTTTAAAGAGGTCTTTGTGCCTGCGCACCCATCCACTACGAGCGTCGTCATCAGAGACCCTAACGACCAACCCATGCAGTCTTATAATAAGAAGGCCATCAAGGGAAAGGGCAAAAGGGATTACGGGACCAAGTGAGGCTCCCGGAGATGATTCGAATTAGTTACATGTTTACATAGTCTTTCATTGTTATTTTTGTGACATGTAAACTATTTAAACTACTGAACTATTTTAGATTTCTTTTTGGTTATTTTTATTTTTATTATTTACCTCTGTGTTGTGTTTCTTTGTTTCTATGTGCAACCGATCACCCAAAGCTACACTACAATCCCAAGTTTTAACGAGGAGGTGGACGACTCGAGCTAGTCTAATGCTCCTTCTAGGGACGTTCGATAACCTCCTATATTTCATTTTATGCACACATTGGGGACAATTTGTAGTTTAAGTGTTAGTTTTGTTTTCTTTGTTTTGTATTTTTGTGTTTATTTTAGTTTTTAAGCAGTTCTTTAAAAAAATTTCAAAAATTTCCAAAAATATTTTTGTTTATTTTCTTTGTTTTGTGTATTTGCATAGTGTTTGGACAATAATTGGGTAATAGTGCAGTAGTGGTAAATATCAAATAAGTATGTTGAATTGCCAAGCATGTATATTTTGATTAATGATAGATAACTTGTTGTTCTTGTAACACCCCTCACCCATATCCGACGCTAGGATAGGGTTGGCGGTGCTATCTGCCTTAAACTTCTCTTTTCACAAGAATTCTATCCTGTAGACGGGCTTATGAGGCCCAAAATATAAATCCGAGGTGATTCAGAACCCAACCGGGACCTCATGAAAAACTTAGAAAATTTCATGCATCAAGGCTCCACACGTCCTTGTGGGTATAGAACGCACGACAGTGTGCTAGGGACACGCCCATGTCCTAAACCCGTGTCTAAAAACCTGGGCATTCTGCCAAATCTACACTGCCCAAGCACACACCCGTGCCCTATAACCGTGTCTTTCACACGGCCGTGTCTCTTGTCCGTGTGCTACAAGCATGCATACTAACTTTATGACACGGCCTGGGCACACGCCCGTGTAGCCTGCCCGTGTACTAAAATGACTGGAAAGTTTTAAGTGCAGGGAACGCACGGCCATAACACACACCCATGGGTATGAGCCGTGTGTCACACACGGCCTAGATAAACGCCTGTGTGTCTTACCCGTGTGGACAAACCAAGCTATTTCCCAAGCCATTTTGTCACCCATCTTGTACAACCTACACAAGATCATGTCAATATACAATTTTCACCCCAAAAGACACCAATTCATTCAAAGAAAGAACATTATATGCATTCATCAAAATGAATAATATCCATTATTCCAGGCCTAATACAAAATGAAGGGCTTTTATCTTAAACCAAAATACATGAACAATTTCTCAATAATACAACTTACTAGCCTAGCTTTATACATGTCACAATAAAAAAAAATATGAATCTAGCTATACCGGGTATAACAGATGATAGTGTGATCGATATATCTGACTTCAAGGGATCCTTGAGTAAATTGGCAGTACTGAAAGAAAAGGGAAAAGAAAGAGAGTAAGCATAAAGCTTAGTAAGTTGCATATAATAAGTATACAACAACATTCTCACCATTTGCCATTATGCGTATAGCTCAAAGGTAAACATAACTTAACTCACTCAAGTCTCAATTTCTAAATTAAGCTCGTTTCTCACTCTTATCATATAGGTACCTGTAACACTTGTAACCTGATCATCCTTTCTTTATCAAAATTGAACTACAACTTTCACCATTGAACTGTTTTGGGATACTACTGGATATTTTATGAACCTTCGACATGGGATAAATTGCCGATGACATGTCCCAGACATGGTCTTATACTAGCTCTAATATATGCATGTTGATGAATGTCCCAGACATGTCTTACACTAGCACAACTCTTAGTCGATGAGTGTCCCAGACACGTCTTACACTGGCTATATCTGTCGAGGCCGATGCATGTCCTAGACATGTCTTACTCTGGCACTCATAATATGGCTGAAGCATGTCCCAGACATGTCTTACACTAGCCCTTGTCTGGATGCCGATGCCATATCCCAGACATGGTCTTATACTGGCTCTCATAGTGTGGCTAAAGCATGTCCCAGACATTTCTTACACTGGCACACAAATCACCTAATGTCTTGACACGAATATCCAATTCATATCCTAAGGTTCAACGGGATATTTCTACTATCTCAAATATCACAAGGTATTCTCAATTTATAACCTAGCAATTTGTACAATATCAATTCAATGACAATATGAATTCAAGTATTAACAATGTAGTTGTACTATTTACATACAACCTACCTTGGACTACAAAAAGTGCTTGACTAAACGGCTTAATCGGATTGTTTGGCTTTGCCTCGATCTAGGCTCGATCTTGGAAAATCTTGATCTATATTAACAATATACATATTTTTAGTCACTAAACACAATTAATCATTCATAAATTCACAAATTTGGTAAAATGACCATTTTACCCCTATGCCCGTAAATCAATTTTTATCAAATTTCTTCGTATTTTTAGCCTAGCTAAACTCTTTTTACTACTAGAGCAATCCCAAATTGTCACTATATCACACACTTATTACTTAATTTGCAACTTATGCAAACTAGCCCCTTTAGGTGTTTTCATGCTAACACCTTTCACAAAAGTTGTTTATAGCACAATTAGGACTCATATTTTCCATAAAAACTTAGAATATAACACAAATTCATCCATGGCAAAATCCTAAACTCTAGACTATTTTGTAAGATATCACCCTTATTTGAAAGTTCATGCTTCAAGTGTCTCAAAAATATAAAAAACTTGAAGAAAACTCATTAAAATCACTTACTTATGAGTGCTTTAAGTTGCTACAGATTTTTGAGCTTTCAAACCCCCATTTTAGCTTATATTTTCGGTGGTAGAGAAGAAGATGAGAAGGTGATATCATCTTTTCTTATTTTATTACTATATTAGTCAAATTAGCCACCAAACCCAACCAAACTTGGACTTTTTGACCAATTTGTCTCCCATGGCAGGCCAAGCACTCTAAAAAGGGTCTAATTGCCCTTTAAATACTCTAAATTTTGATTCTCTAGCTATTTAACACATTTGGGTACTAAGATTTAACTTTTGCCTTTTATGTGATTTAGTCCCTTATCGCAATCGGGCTTGAAAACATTAAAATTAACTCACTAAATTTTTCATGCACTAATATAATCATGCTATAATATCATAATTATAATAAAAATAATTTTTCTATCTTTGGATTTGTGGTCCCGAGACCACTGTTACAAATAGGCCCTAAATCGGGTTATTATAATTCTTCCCTCTTTAGGGATTTTCGTCCTCGAAAATCTTACCGATGAATAAGTTTGGATACTGCTCTCTCAGAGACTCCTCGGGTTCCCATGTGGCTTCCTCGACCCCATGTCTATGCCACAAAACCTTCACAAGCGGTATACTTTTATTTCTTAACTGTTTGACTTCTTGAGTTAATATCTTGATCGGTTCCTCACCATACGTCATATCCGGGAGAATCTCAACTTCAGTTGGTGCAATTATATGCGAAGGGTCTGATCTGTATCAGCGTAGCATGGATACATAAAATACGTCGTGAATCTTTTCTAACTCTGGTGGCAAACTCAAACGGTAAGCAACGGGCCCTACTCTCTCGGTAACCTCATAAGGTCCTATAAAACGAGGACTCAACTTGCCTTTTCTACCAAATCTGAGGACTCTCCTCTACGGGGAAAATTTCAAAAATACCTTATCCCCGACTTCAAATTCAATCTCCCTTTGTTTCAAATCTGTGTAGGATTTTTGTCTATCCGAGGCGGCTTTCAAACAGTCATGAATCCCCTTAACTTTCTCCTCAGCCTCTTTGATCAAATCAACCCCGTGAATCTGACTCTCTCTCAACTCAGTCCAGAATAAGGGCGTTCGACACTTTCGCCTGTACAAAGCCTCATAAGGCGCCATTTTTAAACTCCATTGATAGCTTTTGTTGTAGGCAAATTCAACCAATGGTAAATATTTTTCCCAACTTCCTTGGAATTTAAGAACACAACACCTCAACATGTCTTCTAATATCTGTATTACTCTTTTCGACTGTCCGTCAGTTTGTGGATGAAATGCCGTACTGAAACTCAACTTGGTTCCTAAAGCTTTTTGTAACTTTTTCCAAAACCTCGAGTTGAACCTCAGGTCTCGATCAGATACAATCGATAACGGCACACCATGAAGCCTCACAATCTCAGAAACATACAAGTCAGCCAACTTTTCAAGGGAATAATCAACACACACTGGTATGAAGTGTGCTGACTTAGTGAGTCTATCAACAATAACCCATACTGCATCTTTCTTTCTCGGAGTTAGAGGTAAATTGGTCACGAAATCCATGGTGATACGATCCAATTTCCACTCGGGAATCATAATAGGCTGAAGTAAACCAGAAGGCACTTGATGTTCAACCTTTACTTGTTGACACACCAAACACCTGGAAACGAACTCTGAAAAATCTATCTTCATACTAGACCACCAATACATTTTCTTAAGATCGTTGTACATCTTCACGCTACCCGGGTGAACTAACGAACAACCACTGTGTGCCTCTCGCAAAATCTTCTGAATGAGCTCACTATCTTTGGGTACACAAATTCTATCTTTGAATATTATACACCCATCAGTACTAATACGAAAATCTGAATCAATCTCTGATTCACACTGAGTTCTCTTAACTTGTAGTTTCTCGTCATCTTTCTGAGCTTCAAGAATTTCATGAAGAAAAGTCGGTCTGGCTCTCAACTCTGCTAGGATCGAACCATCATTAGATACGGTCAACTGAGCGTTTAAAGCTCTCAAAGCAAACAACGACTTTCTACTCAAAGCGTCAGCGACTACATTCGCCTTTCCCGAATGATAGTCGATAATCAACTCATAATCTTTTATTAGCTCTAACCATCATCGTTGCCTCAAATTCAACTCTTTCTAAGTCATTAGATACTTTAAACTCTTGTGATCGGTAAATACTCGGCATCTCTCACCATATAAATGATGTCGCCAAATCTTCAGTGCGAACACCACAGCTGCTAGCTCTAAATCATAGGTCGGATAATTCTTCTCATGAAGTTTTAGCTGCCTTGAGGCATAGGCTATAACCTTGCCTTCTTGCATTAGCACACACCCTAAACCATTTAGGGAGGCGTCACTAAAAACTACAAATTCCTTACCCGACTCAGGTTGAACTAAAATTAGGGCTTCGGTCAACAAAGCTTTTAATCTCTCGAAGCTCTGTTGGCACTCTTCTGTCCATTCGAACCTGACATATTTCTGCAGTAGCCTTGTAATCGGTGTAGCTATCATGGAGAATCCATTTACAAATCGTCTATAGTATCCTGCTAGCCCCAGAAAATTGTGGACCTCTATCACATTTGTAACGCCCCCACACCCGAGACCGTCGCCGGAGTCGAGTATGAGGTGTTACTAAGCTTAGTTTAACATTTTTAGAACTTTGAATTATTTGTTTCTACATTCACAGCTTTTAAGCTACTTGCGTCACAGTCACAATAAAAATCATATCTCGAGTTACAAAACTTGAAATTAAGATCCGTAAATTTTCCCTGAATCTAGACTCATAAAACTATCTACTAATTTTTTTATAGAATTTTTGGTTGGGCCAATTAGTACAGTTTATTAGTTAAAGTTACCCCTGTTTCAAGACTCGACTGGTCTGACCTCTGTTTACTACGAACCACATTTCTCTCTGTAAAAAATTCATATGACTATGAGGTTTGTTTATACTAAAACTATACTCAATAAGGATTCTGAGGATATAAAATACACCACCTAATTATATCTTTACAATTTATGGTGAATTTCTAAAGTAGGAACAGGGGATTCAGAAACTGCTATGACTCTGTTTCACTAAAATTAAAATATCTTCTAACATATACTTCCTTTACTTGTTTCATTTGTTTCATGTGAAACTAGACATAAAATAAGCTTCAATTTGATATGTATTTCACCACCAAATTCAATTTCTATGATTTTTAGTAAATTTTCAAACTCGCATTAGTATTGCTGCGGTATTCATTTATGGTAAATTTCATCCTTTTATGAGTTTTTATGCACTAAGTATCTTAATAGTTTTCCTTAACATCAAACATAATCTAAACTAACCATTTTCATAATTTATCATTATCAAGCATTTCCTCAACCATTTCACAACCATACCATAAGATCATTTACACAAAATGGGTATATTGCTATACATGCCATACTTAAATTTACAAGCCATTTACCAAAAATCTTCGGATAGTGTGGTGAGCCTTCGACCTATCCCGACTCTGAAATGGCTTGTCCAAAACTACAATGAGTAAGAAGGAGGAGTAAGCATAAATGCTTAGTAAGTTCATATGCAAATAATAAGTAACATAACAAGCAGTTATACCGGTCAACATTAGCATGCATCACTAAAACACATATCACATTTTTAATCATTCTTCATCATCTTATTACCTTATCGTGGTTGTATCAATACTCAACCCGAGGGTTAAATACATACCTGTCCAAAATATCCATTTCATATCACTTACCAATACGTCTCTTTACATCTCGAAATTTTCCTCCATTTGAGTAGAACTTTACCCGTTGAACACATCGAATATAATTCGGATACATGGATAACTTGCACATAAGTGCCACATATTCAATCAAGCAATCATGTAACCGCCCATAAGCGAACTCGGACTCAACTCAACGAGCTCGAGGCGTTCGCATCCATAAGTGAACTCGGACTCAACTCAACGAGTTCGGATGCCTAGTTACATCTCACGAACTCGGACTCAACTCAACGAGTTCGGACATTCGCATCCATAAGTGAACTCGGACTCAACTCAACGAGTTCGGATGCTCAACCATCCTAGTGACATGTCACTTGTATCCTAATCTATTCCTAAGGTTCAAAGCGGGCTTTTCCTCGAACACTTATCCTTGCCGTCTTCCGTAGAATGCCGAAATCAATACTCGGTAACAATTATATTTAACAAGTAGTTCACATAATTTACATATTATTTGAAATTAACCACAAAGCATACATTTCATAATAAAATTCAGCATAACACATAATTAATATCAATAACTTAAAAATAACAATTATGCTACATTATTTACACATGAACTTACCTTGGTACCAAAATACAAAGATTTTGCAATTTAGTCCACAATCTTTTCTTTTCCTCGATTGAGGTCGATTCACGTCTTTCTTGATCTAAAATAACACATTTAGCTTATTTAATACTCACATTATCAAATTAATCCTTAACTCAAATTTTGGCAAAATTACAATTTTACCCCTAAACTTTTGCATATTTACATTTTTGCCCCTAGGCTCGGGATTAAACTTTATTCCTTATTCTTATGTTTTACAACATGCTGATCACTTTTCTCTTCTATGGCAACATCAAATTCTCACTCTAACATGTACTTGTGACTATTAGGTATTTTTCCGATTAAGCCCTTTACTCGTTTTTGCTTAAAATCGAGTAGTACAAGTTGTCTAACATAATTTAAAACTTCATATTCTATCATAAAACATCAAAATACACAAATTTCACCTATGGGTATTTTTCCAAATATAAACCCTAGGTTAAATTATTGCTAACATAAGCTTTATCGAGTTACCGGGATCTCAAAAACGTAAAAATCATTAAAAACGGGGCTTGGAATCACTTACTATGGAGCTTGGAAGCTTGAAACAAACCCTAGCTATGGAGAAACCTTGAAATTTCGGCCTAATGAAGAAGATGGACAAAAATTGGCTTTTAATTTTGTTTTTAATTCATTTTAATACTAAATGACCAAAATACCCTTACTACTAAACTTTCCAAAAATTCCTTCCATGTCCTAATTTTGTCCATGAACTTAAAATTGGTAAAATTTCTATTTAAGACCTCCTCATTAATATTCCAAAACAATTTCATACTAAAAACTTCTAGAATGCAAGTTTTGCAACTTATTCGATTTAGTCCCTACTTTCAATTTAAGCACTTTAGGCATAGAATTTCATCACGAAATTTTCACACAATCATGCAATCATATCATAAACATCAAAATCATTGTAAAATAATTATTTCTATCTCGGATTTGTGGTCACGAAACCACTATTCCGATTAAGCCCTAATTTAGGATATTACAACTCTCCCCCCTTTTAAAGATTTTCGTCCTCGAAAATCTTACCGGTAAACAGGTGTGGGTATTGGTTTCTCATAGTTTCTTCAGTTTCTCATGTAGTCTCTTCTACCCCATGCTTTTGCCACAACACTTTCACAAGTGCAACACTTTTATTTCTTAGTTGTTTGACTTCTCGAGCTAAAATCTTAATCGGTTCTTCTTCAAAAGTCATATCAGGTCGCAGTTCAATTTCTGTCGGTGAAATTATATGTGAAGGATCTGAACGATACCAACGTAACATAGATATGTGAAACACATCATGAATCTTTTCTAATTCGGGTGGTAAAGCTAGCCGATATGCTATCGGTCCAACTTTTTCAATTATTTCATACGGTCCAATAAAACGCGGACTTAACTTGCCCTTTCGTCCAAATCTAAGGACTTTCTTCCATGGAGACACTTTCAAAAATACCTTATCACCAACTTGAAACTCAATGTCCTTTCGCTTTAGGTCTCGCATAAGATTTACATCTATCTCAAGCGACTTTCAAACAATCTCGAATTATCTTCACTTTTCTGAGTTTCTTTTATTAAATCAACTCCATAAATCGATTTTCCTTGAGTTCAGTCCAATACAAAGGCGTTGGACACTTGCGACCATACAATGCTTCATAAGGTGCCATTTTCAAGCTCGTCTGATAGCTATTGTTGTAAGAAAATTCTACCAACGGCAAATATCTTTCCCAACTTCCTTGAAATTCCAATACACAACATCTGAGCATGTCTTCAAGAATCTGAATTACTCTCTCTGATTGTCCATCAGTTTGTGGATGAAAAGTAGTACTGAAATTTAACTTTGTACCTAACGCGTCTTGTAACTTTTGCCAAAACCGCGAGGTAAACCTTGGATCTCTATCTGAAATAATCGATAATGGTATTCCGTGTAATCTAACAATTTTTTAATATCTGATTCAGCCAACTTGTTAAGAGAATAATTAAATGCGTCTTAGGGATAAAATGAGCCGACTTAGTTAATCATCAACTATTACCCGGATGGCATCTTTCTTTCCGGAGTCAATGGCAATCTGAAACAAAATCCATAGTAATCGATCCCATTTCCATTCAAGAACCATAATAGGTTGGAGTAATCCTGAAGGTACTTGGTGTTGACTTTCACTGTTGACAAATTAAGCATTTGGACACAAACTCGATATATCTCTTTTCATTCCATTCCACCAATACATTTTCTTCAAGTCATTATACATTTTCGTACTACCGGATGAATAGAAATAACCACTATGTGCTTCTGTAGGATCTTTTGAATCAATTCCTTATTCTTGATTTTACACAAATCCGATCTTTAAACATTAAGCACCCATCGAACCAATTCGAAATCGATCCTGTGTCGACTTCACCTTTATTTTCTTTTGGCTAGCAAATCTTGATCATTTTACGAGTTTGAAATCTCTTGTAAAAGCATTGGTTTTGCTCTTAACTCTGCTAGAATCGAACCATCATTTGACACTTTCAAGCGAGTGTTCATAACTCTCAAAGCAAACAACAACTTTACGCTCAAAGCATCGGCAACCACATTCGCTTTTCCGGATGATAATCAATAACAAGCTCGTAATCTTTCAACAACTCCAACCATCTTCGTTGTCTCAAATTCAAGTCTTTTGTGACATCAAGTACTTAAGACTTTTTGGTCAAGATATATACCGACATTTTCACCATACAAATAATGTCGCCAAATTTTCAAAGCAAACACCACCATGACCAATTCCAAATCGTGAGTAGGATAATTCCTCTCATGAGGTTTTAACGCCTCGAAGCATATGCCACCACTTTTCCTTCTTGCATGAGCATACACCCCAAACCATTTAGAGAAGCATCACTATACACCACAAATTCTTTACGATTCGAATTTGTACTAACACTTGGTGCCTCTGTTAATAACTTTTCAATTCTTCAAAACTCTGTTGACATTCTTCCGTCCATTCAAATTTAACATCCTTTCGAGTAATCTAGTTATAGGAGCAGCAATTATAGAAAATCCATTTACAAACCGCCGATAATACCCAGTTAGCCCCAAGAAACTTCTAACTTCGATTCGTTTTTGGTGGTTTCCAATCAACAATGGCTGAAATTTTACTAGGATCAACCCGTATACCATCATCGAAACAATATGACCCAAAATCCAACTTCCGGAGCCAAAATTCACTTTTACTAAACTTAGCATACAAGTTGCTTATCTCTCAAAGTTTGCAAAACTATCCTCAAATGCTCGGCATGTTCGTCTCATCTTTTGAATAAATTAAAATGTCATCTATAAACACCACAACAAAATTGTCCAAGTATGGCGAAATATGCGATTCATTAAATCCATAAACACAGAGGAGCATTTGTCAATCCGAATGGCATAACTAAAATTCATAATGACCATACCTTGTTCTAAAAGCGGTTTAGGTACATCCGACTCCTTTACCCGCAGATTGGTAATACCGGATCTCAAGTCAATCTTTGAAAACCATGTCGCTCCTTTTAGCTGATCAAACAAATCATCAATTCTCGGCAACGGATACTTGTTTTTGATTGTCACCTTGTTTAACTGCCGATAATCAACACATAATCTCATAGAACCATCCTTCTTTTTCACAAATAACACGGGAGCACCCCAAGGTGAAAAACTCGGTCTCACAAAGCCTTTATCAGTCAACTCTTGCAACTGCGACTTTAATTCTTTCAACTCTGTTGGTGCCATTCTATATGGAGCAATTGAGATCGGAGCTGTTCCCGGTATCAAATCAATACCAAATTCTACTTCCCTGACTGGAGGCAAACCCGGCAATTCTTCTAGAAATACGTCCGCAAATTCACACACAACCGGCACTGATTCAACTTTCTTTTCAACTTCTTTTGTATTAATTACATACGCCAAATAAGCTTCATAACCTTTTCTCAGATATCTTTGAGCCGACATTGAAGAAATCACACTAGGCAATGCCTCTGATTTATCTGATTCAACCCGCAGAGTTTCACCATTTCCACACTTTAATTCTATAACCTTTTCTTTGCAATTTACTATAGCATCATGCAATGTCAACCAATCCATACCCAAAATAACATCAAATTCATCAAGCGGCAACAACATCAAGTCGGTAGGAAAGTAATGATCCCGAATCATTAAAGGACATTTCTTACATACTTTATCAACAATCACACATTTGCCTAACGGATTCGACACTCTAATCATAAATTACGTATTCTCAACGGTATATTCATACTAGACACCAATTTCATGCACACATATGAATGAGTAGAACCGGATCAATCAAAGCAATAACATTAACATTATAGAGAAAATGTACCAGTAATCACATCGGTGAGGAAGCATCTTCACGCGCTTTAATAGCATAAGTTCTAGCGAGCCCTTCCTTCATGTCTAACGGTGCATCCTCGGCTACATTCTTCTTGCTTGTTTCACTTCCAACTTTTCTCGGATACCTTCCCTCGAGTCCGCACCACTAGCTTTTACATTCGAAATTTTTCTTTCTCACTCTCTCGGGGGTCTCTAATAAAATGATCAGGAGAACCACATCGAAAACATTCATTTGCTCTGACGGACCAAAATGATTTCTACCACACTTCTTGCTTTTCGGGTTTAACAAATCTCGTATTTCCCACACTAGCATGAAGTAGTGCGAGACTTAGGACCCACATTTCGCTTCTTAAAATTTCCATATGATTGCCCATTGAAACTTGGGAGCGAGGATTCATATTTCTTGACTTTCCGGTTTGTTGTGAGGGTGCATTACTCATTGGTCTTTTCTTCCAATTTCGTGTTTGATTCTACCTTTTTCTTTTCCTTGAGAATTCTTGACCTTGCAAGCTCGATCGACAAGTACCACCATTTCTTTTAGTTCAAGGATCCCAACAAATACCTTAATGTCTTCGTTAAGCCCGTCTTCAAATCGTCGGCACATCTTGGCTTCAGAGGAACATATTCCCAGCATACTTACTTAATCGAACAAACTCTCTTTCATATTCGAGGCGTCATATTACCTTGCTTCACTCAAGAAACTCTTTACATTTCGATCAATAAATCTTTCACTAATATATTTCTTCCAAACTCTTCTTGAAAGAATTCCCGAGTTACCCTCTCTTCGATACCACCGAAATCAAAGTCTTCCACCAATTATAGGCTGAATCTCTCAACAAAGATGTAGCACATTTCAAACATTCTTGGTGTACAAGATAATTCATCAAATACCGGATAGAATTTTCAAGCCAGAACTCTGCTTTCTCTGCATCATCATTAATATTTGCTCTAAATTCTTCAGCCCCTTGTTTACGAATTCTATCAACGGAGGTTCTGTGAAATTTTATCATATCCACTCCTTGAGGCATTGGAGGCATAGGTTGAGGAATTGGGGGAGGTGGGGAGGTCGTACATTTGGGTTCGTCTGAGCGAACTCGATGTACCATGCACTCATCATTTGGAGAAAGGCTTCCGATCCCTTTCCCTCCTCCACGACCAACATGAGGGGTGGGTTTCGATCGTATTGCTCCATCAGCGGAGCTGGCGCATTACTCTGTACTTCATCGCCACACTGGATCGGGATCCATTTACTATATAAAAAATTTCATTTAAAAGGTCAAGTCGTCACACTATCACAATTCATACATATGGCATGTATAGCAAAATCCGTACATACAACACGTAGTCCGAGAACCGACTAAACCTGCTCTGATACCACTAAATGTAACGCCCCCACACCCGAGACCGTCGCCGGAGTCGAGTATGAGGTGTTACTAAGCTTAGTTTAACATTTTTAGAACTTTGAATTATTTGTTTCTACATTCACAGCTTTTAAGCTACTTGCGTCACAGCACAATAAAAATCATATCTTGAGTTACAAAACTCGAAATTAAGATCCGTAAATTTTCCCTGAATCTAGACTCATAAAACTATCTACTAATTTTTTTATAGAATTTTTGGTTGGGCAAATTAGTACAGTTTATTAGTTAAAGTTACCCCTGTTTCAAGACTCGACTGGTCTGACCTCTGTTTACTACGAACCACATTTCTCTCTGTACAAAATTCATATGACTATGAGGTTTGTTTATACTAAAACTAGACTCAATAAGGATTCTGAGGATATAAAATACACCACCTAATTATATCTTTACAATTTATGGTGAATTTCTAAAGTAGGAACAGGGATTCAGAAACTGCTATGACTCTGTTTCACTAAAATTAAAATATCTTCTAACATATACTTCCTTTACATGTTTCATTTGTTTCATGTGAAACTAGACATAATAAGCTTCAATTTGATATGTATTTCACCACCAAATTCAATTTCTATGATTTTAGTAAATTTTCAAACTCGCGTTAGTATTGCTGCGGTATTCTGTTTATGGTAAATTTCATCCTTTTATGAGTTTTTATGCACTAAGTATCTTAATAGTTTTCCTTAACATCAAACATAATCTAAACTAACCATTTTCATAATTTATCATTATCAAGCATTTCCTCAACCATTTCACAACCATACCATAAGATCATTTACACAAAATGGGTATATTGCTATACATGCCATACTTAAATTTACAAGCCATTTACCAAAAATCTTTTGGATAGTGTGGTGAGCCTTGACCTATCCCGACTCTGAGCTAGCTTGTCCAAAACTACAATGAGTAAGAAGGAGGAGTAAGCATAAATGCTTAGTCAGTTCATATGCAAATAATAAGTAACATAACAAGCAGTTATACCGGTCAACATTAGCATACATCACTAAAACACATATCACATTTTAATCATTCTTCATCATCTTATTACCTTATCGTGGTTGTATC
The DNA here is from genome assembly GCF_025698485.1 of Gossypium arboreum. Taxonomy (NCBI): domain Eukaryota; kingdom Viridiplantae; phylum Streptophyta; class Magnoliopsida; order Malvales; family Malvaceae; genus Gossypium; species Gossypium arboreum. The sequence continues at coordinate 133,384,642 of NC_069077.1, forward strand.
AATACTCAACCCGAGGGTTAAATACATACCTGTCCAAAATATCCATTTCATATCACTTACCAATACGTCTCTTTACATCTCGAAATTTTCCTCCATTTGAGTAGAACTTTACTGTTGAACACATCGAATATAATTCGGATACATGGATAACTTGCACATAAGTGCCACATATTCAATCAAGCAATCATGTAACCCGCCCATAAGCGAACTCGGACTCAACTCAACGAGCTCGGGCGTTCGCATCCATAAGTGAACTCGGACTCAACTCAACGAGTTCGGATGCCTAGTTACATCTCACGAACTCGAGACTCAACTCAACGAGTTCGGACATTCGCATCCATAAGTGAACTCGGACTCAACTCAACGAGTTCGGATGCTCAACCATCCTAGTGACATGTCACTTGTATCCTAATCTATTCCTAAGGTTCAAACGGGCTTTTCCTCGAACACTTATCCTTGCCGTCTTCCGTAGAATGCCGAAATCAATACTCGGTAACAATTATATTTAACAAGTAGTTCACATAATTTACATATTATTTGAAATTAACCACAAAGCATACATTTCATAATAAAATTCAGCATAACACATAATTAATATCAATAACTTAAAAATAACAATTATGCTACATTATTTACACATGAACTTACCTTGGTACCAAAATACAAAGATTTTGCAATTTAGTCCACAATCTTTTCTTTTCCTCGATTGAGGTCGATTCCACGTCTTTCTTGATCTAAAATAACACATTTAGCTTATTTAATACTCACATTATCAAATTAATCCTTAACTCAAGTTTTGGCAAAATTACAATTTTACCCCTAAACTTTTGCATATTTACATTTTGCCCCTAGGCTCTGGATTAAACTTTATTCCTTATTCTTATGTTTTACAACATGCTGATCACTTTTCTCTTCTATGGCAACATCAAATTCTCACTCTAACATGTACTTGTGACTATTAGGTATTTTTACCGATTAAGCCCTTTACTCGTTTTTGCTTAAAATCGAGTAGTACAAGTTGTCTAACATAATTTAAAACTTCATATTCTATCATAAAACATCAAAATACACAAATTTCACCTATGGGTATTTTTCCAAATATAAACCCTAGGTTAAATTATTGCTAACATAAGCTTTATCGAGTTAGGGATCTCAAAAACGTAAAAATCATTAAAAACGGGGCTTGGAATCACTTACTATGGAGCTTGGAAGCTTGAAACAAACCCTAGCTATGGAGAACCCTTGAAATTTCGGCCTAATGAAGAAGATGGACAAAAATTGGCTTTTAATTTTGTTTTTAATTCATTTTAATACTAAATGACCAAAATACCCTTACTACTAAACTTTCCAAAATTCCTTCCATGTCCTAATTTTGTCCATGAACTTAAAATTGGTAAAATTGCTATTTAAGACCTCCTCATTAATATTCCAAAACAATTTCATACTAAAACTTCTAGAATGCAAGTTTTGCAACTTATTCGATTTAGTCCCTACTTTCAATTTAAGCACTTTAGGCATAGAATTTCATCACGAAATTTTCACACAATCATGCAATCATATCATAAACATCAAAATCATTGTAAAATAATTATTTCTATCTCGGATTTGTGGTCACGAAACCACTATTCCGATTAAGCCCTAATTTAGGATATTACAACATTCCTTGGCGGTTTCTATTCTACAATAGCTGAGATCTTATTCGGATCAACTCTGATCCTGCCTCCCGACACAACGTGTCCTAGGAATCCAACTTCCTTAAGCCAAAACTCACTCTTACTAAACTTAGCATAGAGCTGTTTACGTAATGGCCTAAATTCAAAGTTATTGGAACAGTGGTTTCGTAACCACAAATCCGATTTAAAGAGAAATTATTTCAATATTTTTGCATGAAAATTGATATGATAGGAAATCATATGAAAATATTGATAGAAAAATTTTACCGATTTAGTAGTTAGTTAGAAAAAGAAATTACTGAAGAAATTGGGTAAAATAAGGTATCGGGACCACTATCTCATAAAACCGAGTCGAAAATAATTTTATAAATATTTATGAAATTTTAGTAATGTGGTATTAAAATTTCGTTAGGAAATTTTAATGTTTGGGTAGTCAATTAAATAAAAAGGACTAAATTGTAATAGGTGTAAAAGTTGCTAGAATGATTAAATAGCTTAAGAGTCTAATGAGAAAGGATTTAAAAGGAAATTAGACCAAAAATTTATTTGGGCTGGACGGCAAGGGCATGAAATCAGCAGGAAAATTGATAAATTAAGGGCAAAATTGGAATATTGCAAAATTAACTAAATAAACTAGGACTAAATAGGAAATATCTAGATTTCTCTTCATTTCTCTTCAATTACAGCAGCTAAAAACGCCATAGGAGGGTTCTCTAAGCTGGTATTTCATAATTTTTTCACCAAGTGAGTTAATCCTTGCCTTTTTCTTGTAATTTTTGTGTTTCTAAGACTTTTACAACTAGGTCCTACTATTAAATTCATTAGTTTTTGATTTCATGGATGAAATTGAAAGTCACCATGGTTGAGTGTTGTAAGTTTATGATGAAATAGAATGAAATTAAAGCTTTAATTTGTTTATTAGATGATTTTATTAAGTAATTTCAATAGAAATTGATTTTTAGGACCTAATTGTGAAAATGCTTAGAATTAAAGTCTATTGCTGAAATTATGATACCTAAAGGTTTTAAACTAGTTTAAGGTGATAGAATAAAATTTTAATTGAGAAAAATCAGTTCAATTGAGAGGCTAATTGAGTAGGGACGAAATTATCATTTATTAAAAGCTTAGGGGAAAAATGGTAATAAACAGCTTGCACAAAAACAGTTTGGACAGCAGCAGTAGACTAACTTTTAAAAATCACCATAAATTTTAGAAATTGAATTAGAAGATGAAAAAAGTATGGAATTAAATCTGATTGAGTCTATTTTCTCATAGAAGAAAGAGTGTAATCAATGGATTTGTGAATTTTGAGATATAATGAATTTTGTGAGACAAGGTCAGAATGAATTTGGGTTCCCCTGTTCTGACTTTGAAAAATCATAAAAAATTGAAGAAACATAATTAGGGGCTTAAATTTATATGTCTAGAATTCTGAATGAGTCTATTTTTAAGAGAAACAAACAATAACATCATTTGAATCCTTTATGAAGAGATAACTAATTTTTAGTGAAGAAGGGTTATAACTGTCAGACAGCAGAATAGGGGTTACTTTAAAGAATAAACTGTACTTATTGGACAAACCAAAAATTATGAAAATTTTATGGTAAGAATATATATGAGTCTAGTTTCAGAGAAAATTAACGGATCTTAATTTTGAGTTCCGTATCTTGAGTTATAAATAATTAAGTGACTATGACTCAAATAGACAGCTTTGAATAAACTATAAATAATAATAGTTGAATTATAGAGAATGTTGCATATGAACATGAAATGTATTAAATTGATAATTAAATTTTTATTTAGATCCAGAAGATTCAAATACGAAGCTAGATCGAGGAAAGGAAAAAGTTCAAGATTAGTAGATTTTTGTACACGAACAAGTATCAAGGTAAGTTCATGTAACTTGAATTATATTCTTAAATGCTTGAAATGTATGTTATTGATGTGAATATGATTTGAAAGTTCATTGTATGAAAATTTATGCAACATTGATATATTTGATAAAAACGGGAAGAAATCCCGGTTGAATGAAATGAAATTTCGATGGATCTCTGAAAAGGAATTGACGATAAAAAGGATCTAGCCCGGACGGGTGATCCTATCCTGATATAGCCCTCCCGAAGAATATGTGGAAAATAGATTTAGCTCGACGGGTAATCTAAATTAGGTCTCAATTTAGCTTTGACTGGTAATTGGATCAAGCTCATTAGAGTAATTGTCGTTGCGAGGATTTAGCTCTGACCGGTAATCCCGACAATACTCTATGAGTTTATATTGCGAGGATTTAGCTCGATGGTAATCCAATTTGCAAGAATGAGGTTCGCAGGATTGTGCTCTCTGAAATGGAAATGTGCGCACATGAATATGAATTGACGGACTCGGAAATGTACACTAAAAGTGTACCTCTGAAAATCCATCGAAATTCTGAGAAATTCAACGGGATAAATATGAAAAAATAATAGAGTACATCAATTATGATATATATTATTATTGACACATGGAAATTATTGTACTAACTTGAATGTTGAGTTGTGCATATTAGGGTAATAATGCATTGAATGGTGTTTATTGTATTGTATTGAAAATATTAGGTAAGTATAATTCTTGTTACATGAGCTTACTAATCACAAAGTGCTTACCCCGTTTCTTTTTTCCCTGTTTTGTAGTGTTAAGAGCTCGGAGGTCGGATTTGGTCGGAGACACATTACACTTTCAACCTCAGGATTTCGATATATAAAGAAACTTTATTTTGGAAATCAATGGCATGTATAAGCTAATAAAGTAAATGTTAACGTGAAATGAATGTAAAGTTAGCCATTAGTATGGTTAACAAACCTGGTTTTGGGTATGTGATGACGTTATTTTATAAATATGCATGAATTTATCTTGGAAATATGTTAAATTGGATTGGTTGATGTGGATTGTTTTTGGTTTAAAATTTCAGGGAAGGTTAGATATCCATAAAGGGGTTATATTAAGTTAAAAAAATAATAATTTGTAAACTCTGGTAATACTTCATACCCTATTCCGGGAATGAATACGGGTAAGGTATTACATTTATTGATATCAGAGCTACGGTTTAGCTGGTTCTCAGACCGACATAGTAAATATGGGATTAGCTATACATGCCATTTAAATTATTATTGATAGTGTGATATCTCCTGACCATTTAAAATGTGTTTTTCTTCTAGTAAATGTCTACCGACCGAGCTCAATCTGAGGAAGCTAGGAGTTATGCTCCGGCTTCAGTACAAAGAGAAGAAACTAGTAGTAGAAGGCCCGAGACAGAAGGTCGAGGGGAGGAGGCAAAAACAGCCTTCTTTCAAATGATGAATGAATGGTTTAGTCAATACTTAAGAACTAACCCTGTAGTGCAGCAAGTTCAAGCTCCCCCTCCTGCTCCTCCACCGGTTCTCGAAATCCCACAGGGTATAGGTACTGAATTTGTTAAAAAAAGGAAAGCTCCAATAGATAAAATTTGAAAATATGGGGCCGAAGAATTTCGAGCAGCAGTTGATGATGATTCCGAACGGGCTGAATTCTGGTTAGAAAACACCACTCGGGTTTTGGAGGAATTATCTTGTACACCAGAAGAATGTCTGAAATGTGTCATCTCACTGCTAAAAGACACAGCTTATCATTGGTGGAATACTAAAGCTTCAGTTGTTCCGAAAGAAGAAATTACATGTGAGTTCTTTCAAAATGAATTGAAAAAGAAATATATTAGCCAGAGGTTCCTTGACCAGAAAAGAAAAGAATTTCTTGAGCTGAAACAAGACAATTGATCGGTATCTGAGTATAAAAGAGAATTTGTTCGATTAAGTAAATATGCTCGAGAATGGGTACAGTCAGAAGCTGAAATGTGCAAAAGATTCGAAGAAGGGTTGAATGAAGACATTAAGCTACTGATCGGAATTCTTGAAATTCAAGAGTTTGCTACATTGGCAGAGAGAGCTTATAAAGCAGAAGAATTGAGCAAAGAAAAGAAACAGGCTGAGAGGGAAGCTCGAATTTTTAGTAAAAGACCGATGGGAAAATCCCAGTTTTTTGCTCCAAAGAAATTGAAGAAGTATCAGGATCGTTCTACCTTAGCAACTGGGTATTCAGGTAGAGAGCGAGGTTCTCAACGCACTAATCCAAGACCTTCCACTCCATCAGTGGCTAGTGTTGGCAGTGTTGGCACTCCTAAGCCGATATGCCAATATTGTAATAAAATCTATTTTGCTGAATGTCAATTTAAGAGTGGGGCTTGTTACCGATGTGGTTCTCTCGACCATTTCCTTAGAGATTGTCCAAAAAGGGGTGAAAAAGAAGTTGAGCAGATATCAAAGCTAAGTAATCCAGTTTCGAGGGGCAAACCACCTCGACCATCTGGTAATGTCAGTGGTAGTCAAGGAGCTGCAAAAGATATTGCAGGCAGGTTTGAAGCACGAGTACCTGCTAGGGCATATGCCATTCGTGCCAGATAAGATGCCTCAGCACCCGATGTTATCACTGGTACATTTTCTTTACTTGATACTGATATTACTATATTGATTGATCCTGGTTCTACGCATTCATATATATGTGTTAAACTTACAATTATTAAAAATTTATCTGTTGAACCTACTGAATTTGTGGTTAAAGTCTCGAACCCCCTGGGTCAGTCTATTTTGGTGGATAAAATTTGTAAAAATTGTCCACTGATGGTAAGAGGTTATTGTTTCCGGGCTGATTTGATGTTACTGCCATTTGATGAATTTGACGTGATATTGGGCATGGATTGGTTAACCCAAAGATGATGCAAGAGTAAATTGTAGATGTAAATATATTGTGCTAAAATGTCGAATGGAGAGTTGCTCGGGTTAAATCGATCGACGGAGGGTTATCGATGTGATTTCAGTAATGACAGCACAGAGGTATGTCAAAAAAGGGTATGATGATTACTTGGCTTATGTACTTGACACCAAGGTATCTAAGTCAAAGATACAGGCAGTGCCAATAGTATATGAATTTTCCGATGTGTTTCCAGAGGAATTACCAGGGTTGCCACCAGAAAGAGAAGTGGAATTTTCTATAGATTTGATTCTGGGAACTACTCCGATCTCCATAGCTCCATACTGAATGGCTCCTACAGAATTAAAGGAGCTAAAGACACAGTTGTAAGAACTTGTTGACAGGGGTTTTGTCCGACCGAGTCATTCACCTTGGGGTGCTCCGGTTCTGTTTGTGAAAAAGAAAGACGGGTCTTTGAGATTGTGTATCAACTACCGGCAGCTTAATAAAGTAACCATAAAGAATAAGTACCCGTTACCCCGGATTGATGATTTATTTGATCAACTGAAAGGTGCTACTGTGTTTTCAAAGATTGATCTTCGATCAGGTTATTATCAGTTACGGGTAAAGGAGTCAGATGTGCCAAAAATAGCCTTTAGAACTAGGTACGGGCATTATGAGTTTCTGGTTATGCCGTTTGGGCTAACTAATGCACCTGCAGTATTCATGGATTTGATGAACCGGATATTCAGACCGTACTTAGATAGATTTGTAGTAGTATTCATTGATGATATTTTAGTTTATTCTCGGGATGAAGAAGAACATGCAGAACATTTGAGAATTGTGTTGCAAATTCTGCGAGAGAAGCAGTTATATGCTAAATTCAGTAAATGTGAATTTTGGCTCCAAGAAGTGAGTTTTCTTGGACACATTGTATTTGTCAAAGGCATCAGGGTAGATCCAAGTAAAATCTCAGCTACTGTCAATTGGAATCCACCAAAGAATGTATCTGAAGTTAGAAGTTTCTTGGGTTTAGCTGGTTATTATCGGAGATTTGTATAGGGATTCTCTATGATAGCTTCTCTGATGACTCGATTATTGCAGAAAGATGTAAAGTTAATATGAACTGATGAATGTCAGCGGAGTTTCAACCGATTGAAAGATCTGCTAACTAAAGCACCTGTATTAGTGCAACCTGAACCAGATAAGGAATTTGTTATTTATAGTGATGCCTCATTAAATGGTTTAGGTTGTGTTTTGATGCAAGAAGGTAAAGTAATAGCCTATGCTTCAAGACAACTTAAAACACATGAAAGAAATTACCCAGTACATGATCTTGAATTAGCTGCTATTGTATTTGCGCTGAAGATATGGCGGCATTACTTGTACGGTGAGAAATGTCATATTTTTACTGATCATTAAAGCTTGAAATATTTGATGACACAGAAAGATTTGACTTTGAGACAGCGCAGGTGGCTTGAACTGATAAAGGACTATGATTTGATTATTGATTACCATCCGGGTAAAGCTAATGTTGTGGCTGATGCTTTAAGCCGGAAATCTCTGTTTGTTTTACGAGCTATGAATACCCGGTTGTCATTGACTGATGATGGTTCAATCATAGCTGAATTGAAAGCTAAATCGACATTTTTATAGCAAATATGTGAAGCTCAGAAGAATGATGAGAAGTTACAGGTTAAACGGGCACAGTATGAGTCAGGTAATGATTCTGAATTTCAGATTGGTTCTGATGGTTGTTTATTATTTGAGGTAGGGTATGTGTACCTCAGAATTTAGAGCTTATACAGAAGATTCTCTGCGAGGCTCACAGCGGTACTATATCTGTACATCCGAAGAGTAATAAAATGTATAATGATCTGAAAAAGATGTACTGGTGGTCAGGAATGAAACGTGATATCTCTGAGTTTGTATCAAGGTGTTTAATATGTCAGCAAGTTAAAGCTGAACATCAGGTACCTTCGGGATTACTTTAGCCAATTACTATACCAGAATGGAAATGGGAAAGAATTACTATGGATTTTGTATCGGGTTACCTTTGTCTCGAGGAAAAAGATGCTATTTGGGTGATTGTTGACCGATTGACAAAGTCACTCACTTTATTCCTATGACGTATGGATTATTCTTTAGATAAACTAGTTGAATCGTACATATTTGAGATTGTCGGGCTACATGGAGTGCTGTCTCCATTATATCGATAGAGATCCCGATTTACGTCTCGTTTCGGGACAAATTGCAAGAAGCCTTGGGTACTCGGTTGTATTTCAAAGATCGCATTTCATCCTCGCATGATGGTCAATCTGGCGTGTAATTCAAGTATTGGAAGATATGCTCCTATGTTGTTTACTAGAGTTTGAAGGTAATTGGAAGAGGTATCTACCTTTGATTAAATTTACTTACAACAATAGTTATCAGTCGAGTAATAAAATGGCTCCGTATGAAGCTTTGTATGGTAGAAAATGTAGAACACCGTTATATTGGACAGAGCTCAGTGAAAGGAAGATACATGGGGTTGATTTGATATGGGAAATAGAAGAAAAAGTAAAGGTTATTTGAGATAGTCTAAAAGCAGCTTCCGATCGTCAAAAATCATATGCCGACCTTAAACAAAAAGAGATTGAATTTCAAGTCGGTGACAAGGTATTCCTGAAAGTGTCTCCTTGGAAGAAAGTTCTCTGATTCGGTCGAAAGGGTAAACTGACTCCAAGGTTTATCGGGCCATATGAAATCATAGAAAGAATTGGACCGGTCGTTTACCGATTGGCATTACCACAGGAACTTGATAGAATCCATAATGTTTTTCATGTATCTATATTACGACGATATCGATCAGATCCTTTACATGTTATTTCTCCGACAGAAGTGGAGATTCAACTGAATATGACTTACAGTGAATAACCGGTCAAGATATTGGCACGGGAGACAAAGGAGCTTAGAAATAAGAAGATAAATTTGGTGAAAGTATTGTGGCAAAAGCACGGGATTGACGAAGCGACATGGGAATCAGAGGAGGCAATGAGGAAACAATACCCAAATCTTTTTACTGGTAAGATTTTTGAGGACGAAAATCCTTAAAGGGGGGAGAGTTGTAATGGCCTAAATTCAAAGTTATCGGAACAGTGGTTTCGTAACTACAAATCCGATTTAAAGAGAAATTTATTTCAATATTTTTGCATGAAAATTGATATGATAGGAAAATCGTATAAAAATATTGATAGAAATATTTTACCGATTTAGTAGTTAGTTAGAAAAAGAAATTATTGAAGAAATTGGGTAAAAACAAGGTATCGGGACCTCTATCTCGTAAAACCGAGTCGAAAATAATTTTATAAATATTTATGAAATGTTAGTAATGTGGTATTAAAATTTCGTTAGGAAATTTTAATGTTTGGGTACTCAATTAAATGAAAAGGACTAAATTGTAGTAGGTGTAAAAGTTGCTAGAATGATTAAATAGCTTAAGAGTCTAATGAGAAAGGATTTAAAAGGAAATTAGACCCAAAATTTATTTGGGCTGGACGGCAAGGGAATGAAATCAGCAGGAAAATTGATAAATTAAGGGCAAAATTGGAATATTACAAAAATAACTAAATAAAACTAGGACTAAATAGGAAATATCTAGATTTCTCTTCATTTCTCTTCAATTCCAGCAGCTAAAAACGCCATAGGAGGGTTCTCTAAGCTGGTATTTCATAATTTTTGCACCAAGTGAGTTAATCCTTGCCTTTATCTTGTAATTTTTGTGTTTCTAAGACTTTTACAACTAGGTCCAACTATTAAATTCATTAGTTTTTGATTTCATGGATGAAATTGAAAGTCACCATGGTTGAGTGCTGTAATTTTATGATGAAATAGAATGAAATTAAAGCTTTAATTTGTTTATTAGATGATTTTATTAGGTAATTTCAATAGAAATTGATTTTTAGGACCTAATTGTGAAAATGCTTAGAATTAAAGTCTATTGCTGAAATTCTGATTCCTGAAAGTTTTAAACTAGTTTAAGGTGATAGAATAAAATGTTAATTGAGAAAAATCAGCTCAATTGAGAGACTAATTGAGTAGGGACGAAATTATCATTTATTAAAAGCTGAGGGGAAAAATGGTAATAAACAGCTTGCACAAAAACAGTTTGGACAGCAGCAGTAGACTAACTTTGCAAAATCACCATAAATTGTAGAAATCGAATTATAAGATGAAAAAAATATAGAATTAAAGCTTATTGAGTCTAGTTTCTCATAGAAGAAATATTGTAGCAATGGATTTGTAAATTTTGAGATATAATGAATGTTGTGAGACAAGGTCAAAATGAATTTGGGTTCCCCTGTTCTAACTTTTAAAAATCATAAAAAATTTAAGAAAAATAATTAGGGTATTAAATTTATATTTATAAAATCATTAATGAGTCTATTTTTAATAGAAACAGACACAAACATCATTTGAATCCTGTATGAAGAGATAATTAATTTTTAGTGAAGAAGGGTCAGAACTGTCAGACAGCAGAACAGTGGTGACTTTAATGCATAAACTGTACTTATTGGCTAAACCAAAAATTCTGAAAATTTTATGGTAAGAATATATATGAGTCTAGTTTCAGGAAAAATTAACGGATCTTAATTTTGAGTTCCGTATCTCGAGTTATACATAATTTAGTGACTATGACTCAAATAGACAGCTTTAAATAAACTATAAATAATAATAGTTGAATTATAGAGAATGTTGCATATGAACATGAAATGTATTAAATTAATAATTAAATTTATTTATTTAGATCCAAAAGATTCAAATACGAAGCTAGATCGAGGAAAGGAAAAAGTTCAGGATTAGTAGATTTTTGTACACGAACAAGTATCAAGGTAAGTTCGTGTAACTTGAATTATATTCTTAAATTGCTTGAGATTGTATGTTATTGATGTGAATATGATTTGAATGTTCATTGTATGAAAATTAATGAAAAATTGATATATTTGATAAAAAGGGGAAGAAATCCCAGTTGAATGAAATAAAATTTCGATGGATCTCGAAAAGGAATTGACGGTAAAAGGATCTAGCAGGACGGGTGATCCTATCTGATATAACCCTCCAGAAGAATATGTGGAAAATGGATTTAGCCGGACGGGTAATCCGAATTAGGGTCAATTAGCTCGGATGATAATTCAGATCCAAACTCATTAGAGTAATTGTCGCGAGGATTTAGCTCGACCGGTAATCCCGACAATACTCTATGAGTTTATATTGAGGATTTAGCTTGGACTGGTGATCCCGCCGCAAGGATGAGGTTCGCGGGAGTGTGCTCTCTGAAATGGAAATGTGCGCACATGAATATGAATTGACGGACTCGGAAATGTACACTAAAAGTGTACCTCTGAAAATCCATCGAAATTCTGAGAAATTTAACGAGATAAATATGAAAAAATAATAGAGTACATCAATTATGATATATATTATTATTGACACATGGAAATTATTGTACTAACTTGAATGTTGAGTTGTGCATATTAGGGTAATAATGCATTGAATGGTGTTTATTGTATTGTATTGAAAATATTAGGTAAGTATAATTCTTGTTACATGAGCTTACTAAGCACAAAGTGCTTACCCCGTTTCCTTTTTCCTTGTTTTGTAGTGTTAAGAGCTCGGAGGTCGGATTTGGTTGGGGACGCATCACACTATCAACCTCAGGATTTCAGTATATAAATAAACTTTATTTTGGAAATCAATGGCATGTATAAGCTAATAAAGTAAATGTTAACGTGAAATGAATGTAAAGTTAGCCATTAGTATGGTTAACAAACCTGGTTTTGGGTATGTGATGACATTATTTTATAAATATGCATGAATTTATCTTGGAAATATGTTAAATTGGATTGGTTGATGTAGATTGTTTTTGGTTTAAAATTTCAGGGAATGTTAGATAACTATAAAGGGGTTATATTGAGTTAAAAAAAATTAATTCGTAAACTCTGGTAATACTTTGTACCCTATTCCGGCAATGAATACAAGTAAGGGTATTATAGTTTATTCCTCAAAGTCCGTAACACAGTTCTGAAATGTTCTGCATGCTCACTCTCATCACGCAAATAAATCAATATGTCATCGATAAAAACGACAACGAACTTATCCAAGTACGGTCGGAAGATGCGGTTCATCAAGTCCATAAATACTGCCGGGGCATTTGTTAATCCAAAAGGTATAACAAGAAACTCATAATGTCCATATCTTGTCCGAAAAGCAGTCTTCGTTACATCATGTTCCTGGACTCTTAACTGGTAGTAGCCCGATCTTAAGTCTATCTTAGACAACACAGTGGCCCCTCTCAATTGATCGAAGAGATCATTGATCCTCGACAAGGGATACTTGTTCTTCACTGTCACCTTGTTAAGCTATCTATAGTTGATACATAACCTCATCGATCCGTCCTTCTTTTTCACAAAAAGCACTAGAGCACCCCATGGTGAATAACTCGGTCTATCAAAACCTTTATCTGTTAACTCTTGCAACTGCACTTTCAACTCCTTTAACTCGATCGGGGCCATCCTATAAGGTATAATCGAGATTGGCATCGTACCAGGAGCTAACTCGATACCAAACTCAACCTCTCTCTTTGGGGGTAACCCTAGTAACTCCTCCGAAAAAACGTTTATAAACTCACAAACCACTGGTACAGACTCAATCTTCGACTCGGACACTTGTGTAATCAGCACAAAAGTTAGATAAGCTTCATACCATTTTCTCAAATATCTTTCAGCTGCCAAAGACGATTTTACCACTGACAAATTATCTGACTTATCTGGCCCAACTCGAAGAACATTTCCATCCTCACATCTTAGATGAATTACTTTTCTCTCACAGTCTACTACAACGCCATGGGAGGTCAACCAATCCATCCTAAGAATTACATCGAATTCATTAAACGGCAACAACATCAAGTTGGCCGGAAAACAATGGCCTCTAATCATCAAAGGACAATTTCTACATACTTGGTCCACTAATACATGCTTGCCTAACGGGTTAGACACTTTTATTACAAACTTTGTGGACTCTACTAACATGTTTATACGAGGTATTAATTCCATACATATGTAAGAGTGGGTAGATCCCAGGTCAATTAAAGCGACAACAGTTATATCGTGAATAGAAAAGGTACCCATGATCACATGTGGAGACTTTGCCTCTTCACGGGCTCGTATAGCATAGGTCATCACTGGTGCTTTGCCTTCAGACCTTATCGCGGCCTCTCTTGATGCACCTCTACTACTATTCCCACTCCCGGGGTTCCTTTAAGGCCTACCCCTCAAGGGAGCACTGCTTGCTTTCACCTCTTATTTTCTCTCTCTCTCTCGTCCATCTCAGGGCACTCACGGATAAAGTGGTCAAGTGACCCACACTTGAAACAGCCCCTCTCGCTTACTCGGCATTCACTTAAGTAACGTTTTCCCCATTGCGAACACTCTGACCTACTTGGCCGAGCATTACCAATACTTGCCACTGAGGTAGTTTGGGCTTTAGATGTCATGTTCTGACGATTCTTGTTTCTCTTCGAATATCCAACCGAAGTATTCGATTGGGTAGTAAACTCTTTTGACCTCTTGGAGGTGGTCTGATGCGTCTTCCCTATCTGTCTTCTCTTTAAATCTCACGACTCAATGGCCACCTTCCTTCTCTTCTTCACCAGCTCTTCTACTTTACATGCTCTTTTAACGAGTACCACAAATTCTTTTAGCTCTAAGATGCCCATAAACACTTGAATGTCTTCGTTCAGGCCATCCTCAAACCTCTTACACATGGTAGCTTTAGTGGATATGCATTCTTGCACATACTTGCTGAGTTTCACAAACTCTCGCTCATACTCTGTCATAGTCTTACTACTTTGCTTCAACTCTAGAAATTCCTTCTTCTTTTTGTCCATAAACCTCTGGCTAATGTACTTCTTTCGGAACTCCTCTTGGAAGAATTCCCAAGTTACTCTTTCTCTCGGTACTACAGACACGAGAGTGTTCTACCACTGATAAGCCGAGTCTCGTAGAAGTGACACAGCACACTTCACGTACTCATCGGGTGTGCATGATAGCTCATCAAATATCCTCATGGTATTCTCTAGCCAAAACTCTGCTCTCTTTGGGTCATCATCTACCCTAGCCCGAAATTCCTCGACCTCTTACTTCCGGATCTTATCTACTGGAGGCTTTTCTCTCCTGAACATGTCCACACCTTGTGGAGCCACCGGGGTCTACTTAGGAATCAGAAGAGGTGGGGAAGGTGGAGTGTTCGAGTTTGTGCGAACGAATTCTGTATACCAAACATCCATCATTCGAAGGTAGGCTTCCCTAGCCCCTCCGCCTTGGCCCATACTTAAGGGCTCACTCTCTATCGGTGCGGTCCCTTCTGCGGGAGCCGGTGCATTACTTTCCACGTCATCTGTCGAAGTTCTATCAGGATTCATTACTATAATAAAAACAATTTATAATCATCAGGAATCGTCACACTATCAATATGCATATACGTGGCATGTATAGCTAGACTCGCACTCTAGCTAGTTCAGTCCTAAAATAGACTAAACCATGCTCTGATACCACCAAATGTAACACCCCTCACCCTTATCCAACGTTAGGATAGGGTTCGCGGTGCTATATGCCTTAAACTTCTCTTTCACAAGCAATCTATCTCGTATACGGGCTTATGAGGCCCAAAACATAAATCCGGGGTAATTCAAAACCCAACCGAGACCTCATGAAAAACTTAAAAAATTTCATGCATCAAGCCTCCACACGCCCGTGTGGGTATAAAATGCACGACCGTGTGCTAGAGACACGCCCATGTCCTGAACTCGTGTCTAAAAACCTGGGCATTCTGCCAAATCTACACGGCCCAAGTAGGGGTGAGCAAAACTCGATTCGACTCGAAAAAATCAAAAAAAATTCAAATTTCGAGTTAAACGAATCGAGTTATTCGAGTTAATCGAGTTATTCGAGTCAACTTGAATTTTTTTTTCGAATTTCAAATTCGAATCGAGTTGAGTTTTCGAATTCGAATAACTCGAATAATTCGAATAATTCGAATATCAAACTATAATATTTTATATTTTTACCCCAAACTCCCAAACCTTTTTACTTTTCCCTTAAAACTTTTACTCCTTCTCACTTTTCCCCCAAAACTTTTACTCCCCTTCAATCCCAACCCCCCAATCTACCCAAAATCCATTTCCCACTAAAATTTTACTCTCCCATTTACTTTTTCTCAAAATTTTATTCCCAAAACACTCAAAACTTTTATTTTCCCCATAATTTTTACTCCTCCCACTTTCCTCTTAAAATTTTTACTTCCTTTCAATCCCACCTCCCATCTACCCCAAATCCACGCCCAATTTTTTTTAATAGTTTCCCTCCAAAATTTTACTCTCCCCTATTTACTTTCCCTCAAAACTTTTATCTCCCAAAACTTTTTATTTTCCCCTAAATTTTTACTTCCCACCCTATACTCTCAAATAAAAATTATTATCTAAAAAATCACTAAAATAAATAGTAATAATTTTATTTATATCTACTATTTATATTATTAAATTAAATTTCACATTTTATATTATTTATATTATTGGATTGTTTAGTCATATTGAATATTTATATTAAAATTAAATTATTAATTTTGCCATTAAATATTCATGTAAAATTTTATATTGGTATCAATTTCACATTTTATCTTTAAAATAATTTTTATTAAAAATCACATTTTACATCTAATATATTTTTAATTCGAAAATACATAGTGACAAGAATCAAGATAATTGAAGCAACTAAGCAAACAAAGAAGCTAACCCGTATATAAAAGATTAATAAATAAATTATGAGGTGATGAAAGTTAATAAAAATTTTAATTAAGGTGGATAAATTTTATTACGATGGGTGACAGTAGTTACAAGGACCCAAAATTATTTTTTAAAATTTAACTCGAACAAATATATTTGATTCGATTCGATTCGAATCGAATTCCATCTCACTCGACTAGATTCGAGAAAATTTCAAATAAAGTTAGGATGATAAAATAAGATTCAAAAACTCGATTAACTCGAAAATTTTCGATTCGATTCGATCGAATGCTCACCCCTAGGCCCAAGCACACACCCGTGCCCTATAATCGTGTCCTTCACACGGACGAGACACACGGCCGTGTCTTTTGTCCATGTGCTACAAGCATGCATATTGACTTTATGACACGGCATGGGCACACGCCCGTGTGGCCTGCCTGTCTACTAAAATGACTGGAAAGTTTTAAGTGTAGGGGACGCACGGCCATGACACACACCCATGGGTGTAAGCCGTGTGTCACAGATGGCCTAGACACACGTCCGTGTGTCTTACCCGTGTGGACAAACTAGGCTATTTCCCAAGCCATTTTGTCACCCATTTTGTACAACCTACACAAGATCATGTTAATATACAATTTTCACCCCAAAAGACACCAATTCATTGAAAGAAAGAACATTATATGCATTCATTAAAATGAATAATAGCCATTATTCCAGGCCTAATACAAAGTGAAGGGCTTTTATTTTAAACCAAAATACATGAACAATTTCTCAATAATACAACTTACTAGCCTAGCCTTATACATGCCACAATAAAAAAAATATGAATCCAGCTATACCAGGTATAACAGATGATAGTGTGATCGATATCTCTGACTTCAAGGGATCCTTGAGTAAATTGGCAGTACTGAAAGAAAAGGGAAAAGAAAGAGAGTAAGCATAAAGCTTAGTAAGTTGCATATAATAAGTATACAACAACATTCTTACCATTTGCCATCATGCGTATAGCCCAAAGGTAAACATAACTTAACTTACTCAAGTCTCAATTTCTAAATTAAGCTCGTTTCTCACGTTTATCATATAAGTACCTGTAACACTCGTAACCTGATCATCCTTTCTTTCTCAAAATTAAACTACAACTTTCACCATTGAACCGTTTTGGGATACTACTGGATATTCTATAAACCTTCGACATGGGATAAATTGCCGATGACATGTCCCAGACATGGTCTTATACTAGCTCTCATATATGCGTGCTGATGCATGTCTCAGACATGTCTTAAACTAGCACAACTCTTAGCCAATGCATGTCCCAGACACGTCTTACACTGGCTATCTCTGTCGAGGCCGATGCATGTCCTAGACATGTTTTACTCTGGCACTTATAATATGGCTGAAGCATGTCCCAGACATGTCTTACACTAGCCCTTGTCTGGATGCTGATGCCATGTCCCAAACATGGTCTTATACGGGCTCTCATAGTGCATCCAAATCATGTCCCAGGCATGTCTTACACTGGCACACAAATCACTCAATGTCTTGGCACGAATATCCAATTCATATCCTAAGGTTCAACGGGATATTTCTACTATCTCAAATATCACAAGGTATTCTCAATTTATAACTTAACAATTTGTACAATATCAATTCAATGGCAATATGAATACAAGTATTAACAATGTAGTTGTACTATTTACATACAACCTACCTTGGACTACAAAAAGTGCTTAATAAAACGGCTTAATCGGATTGCTTGGCTTTGCCTCGATCTAGGCTCGGTCTTGGCAAATCTTAATCTATATTAACAATATACATCCTTTTAGTCACTAAACACAATTAAGCATTCATAAATTAACAACTTTGGTAAAATGACCATTTTGCCCTTAGGCCTTGGCAAAATGACCATTTTACCCATATGCCCGTAAATCAATTTTTATCGAATTTCTTCATATTTTTATCCTAGCTAAACTCTTTTTACTACTAGAGCAATCCCAAATTGTCACTATATCACACACTTATCATTTAATTTGCAACTTATGCAAACTAGCCCCTTTAGGTGTTTTCATGCTAACACGTTTCACAAAAGTTGTTTATAGCACAACTAGGACTCATATTTTCCATAAAAACTCAGCATATAACACAAATTCATCCATGGAAAAATCTACACTCTAGACTATTTTGTAAGATATCACCCTCATTTGAAAGTTCATGCTTCAAGGGTCTCAAAAATATAAAAAACTTGAAGAAAACTCATTAAAATCACTTACTTATGAGTGCTTTAAGTTGATACAAATTTTTGAGCCTTCAAACCCCTATTTTAGCTTATATTTTAGGTGGTATAGAAGAAAATGAAAAGGTGATATCATCTTTTCTTATTTTATTACTATATTAGTCAAATTAGCCACCAAACCCAACCAAACTTGGACTTTTTGACCAATTTGTCTCCCATGGCCGGCCAAGCACTCTAAAAAGGGTCTAATTGCCATTTAAATACTCCAAATTTTGATTCTCTAGCTATTTAACACATATGGGTACTAAAAGGTAACTTTTTCCTTTTATGCGATTTAGTCCCTTATCGCAATCGGGCTTGAAAACATTAAAATTAACTCACTAAATTTTTCATGCACTAATATAATCATGTTATAATATCATAATTATAATAAAAATAATTTTTCTATCTTCGAATTTGTGGTCCCGAGATCACTGTTCCGACTAGGCCCTAAATCGGGTTATTACAGTTCTTAATTATAGACTAATTAGTTCGATTTGTTAATTTGTATAACAGAGTAGAGGCAATAACTTTTAATGGAAACGTATAAAGTGTACCATAGGATGAATAAAATGTGTGGATCCTTATAGATAAATAAATTGAATTGTTAATTATTCATTTGAATAGATGCATGCATGAATGAAATTCTGTTTTGTGAATATTTCGGGAAAGACTCTAGGCATTGTTTATTTAGCCTAGAGTCTAAAAGCTTTACCTTTTGCTATATACTACTAGTTCCTGTATTTTGAGTCTCAAGTATCATTTTCTTATTAAGTCTTAATATGGAAGCCTTAAGCCTAAATGAGTCGAGAACTCAACCCTTCATTGTCCTGAATGCTAAAACGCACTATGTAATGGACATTGGGCCATGGACATTAAGGGTTAGGTAGAAACGTTATCGTGATTTCTTGTGTGAAACATATAGAACTTTGCTAAGTCGAGTCATAAAACAAAATAGAAAAATACAAAAAGAGAAATGTTGAATGAATAAAAGCATTGTGAGGGTTAAAAGCATCATAAGAGAAAGAGTGCAAAATGTAAAAAAGAGCTTAAACGAAATCAAGGTCGAGCTTGGAAAGAAAATCTTTCATGTCATAATGTATTAATGCTTGTTAGTTTTGTATGTTCTAATATTGCGCAATATATTCTAAAGTTTTGGAGAAATAAGATAGGTGAGAGAAGAAGGCGAGCTTGTAAATTAATTAGGGATGAATAGGAAACAATGTCATTTGATTAACCATTTCTAGTGCTTGAAATTGTTTTGAGATATCTTTTGTTTGAACTCTGAACTGTAACACCTTTAACCCGTATCCGTCGTTAGAATAGGGTTTCAGAGCATTACCAAAATATTTAGAACATTTTTCAATTAATTTATGTAAATTACTATTTATTTACCGAGATCATTCATAATATCCCTTGGTTAGACCCTCGAGGCCCAATACGAGCATTAGAAACGAGTCGGGACTTAATCGATACCTCTAAAAATTTTTTATGACTTTTCAAAATTTTTCCAAGGTGCAGGGCTCACACGCTCGTGTGATCCAAGGGACATGCCCGTGTTAGAGGTCGTGTTTGACCCCGTATAACTCTTTGACTTGCACACACGACCATGCCACACGCCCATGTGCTTGGCCGTGTGGTTAATTATTTCAATTTGAATTAGATGCAAGTTTCACACGGCCAAGACATACGCCCGTTTTCTAGACTGTGTAACACACACGGCTGAGACACACACCCGTGTCTTTGCCCGTGTGCTCAATTCTGAGCATTTTGTTTCTCAAAATTAGGGTGCAGAGGCACACGGCCTAACCACATGCTAGTGTTACTAGGCCGTGTGTCACACACGGTCTAGATAAACGTCCGTGTGTCTACCCATGTGGACAAAATGAAGCCTTTTCTAGCCTCATTTCTCACCCAAAATTTCACCCAAGACCTACACTTGAAACACACAACCAATACCAACCAATTCAAGCATTCAAATTGGGCAACCCTCATCATTCATCAAGGCATATCACTATATGCATATGTGTTTGTAAATTTACCTTGGAGTAACTTAGGCATTAGCATCATTGATCACATATACATAATGTAACAGCCTGATTTAAGACCTAGTCAGAATAGTGATCTCGAGACCACAAATTCAGAGTTGAATAAATTATTTTATAATTTCTTAGATGTTATAGCATGTTTTTAGGAGTGCATGAAAAATTTGGTAAGTTAATTGTGACGTTTGTGAGCCCGATTGTGAAAAAAGACTAAATTGCATAAAATGCAAAAGTCCTATTTTGATTTCTAAAAGTGCCAAATAGCTAGAGAACCTAAATTGAGGGTCTTTAAAGGGCAATTAGGCCCTTTAGGGAGGCATGGTCTACCATAGGAGGCAAGGGTGGTCAAATTTTCAAAATTTGGTACGTCAAGTGGCTTATTTTGACTAAAATATGAGAAATTAAAAGAAAGATGATATCATCCTTTTTTTCATATTCTTTCTCCACCAAAAATCAGCCATTGAAGGGGGTTTGAAAGCTTAAAAATTTCAGCAACTTTAAGCCTTCACAAGTAAGTGATTTTCCAACCCTTTGTTGAATATTTTTATACTTTTGAGACCCTTGAAGCATGAGCTTTCAAATGTGGGTACTATTTTGCAAAATGATTAAGAGTGTAGGGTTTTTCCATGAAAGTTTTTGTAATGTTTGCTGAGTTTTTATGGAAGAAAATAAGTTTTGGGTGTATTATGAACAATTTTTGTGAAATGTGTTAACATGAAAACACCTAAAAGGACTATGTTGCATAAGTTGTAAAATAGATGTTAAGTATGTGAAATAATGAGAATTTGGAGTGTCTATACGAGTAAAAAGGGTTCGAATAGGCTTAAGATTCGAAGAAATTCGATAAAAATCGATTTTCGAGATTAGGGGTAAAATGGTCATTTTGCAAAAGGCTAAGGGCGAATTAGTCATTTTACTCAATTATAAATTGTAAGTGCCTAGATTGATAAAGTGACTAAATAAGTGCATTTTGTTATTATAGATCAAGAAATACCGAATCCGAACCTAGACCGGGGGAAAGCCAAACAAAGCGACTAAATCGACTACTCGCCACATATTATAATCCGAGATAAGTTGTATGTAAATAATACAACTGCATTGATAATATATGCGTTTGAATTGCATTAAAATTATTTTAGTATGAATTGCTTGATTATGGAAATAAGAGAATATGATGAGAATAGATAGTAGAATTCCCGAATAAACCTTAGAAAATAAATCGGATATTTATACAATGACGTTTGGGTCATTTGCGTGAGCTAGTGTAAGACATGTCTGGGACATGCATCAGCGACATTATGAGAGCCAGTGTAAAACCATGTCTGGGATATGGCATCGGTATTGAGACGAGTGCTAGTGTAAGACATGTCTGGGACATGCATCGGCTACGAGATGGGTTAGTGTAAGACCATGTTTGCGACATAGAATCGGCACAGATATGCTAAAGCTTGTGTAAGACCATGTCTGGGATATGGCATCGGCATAATGTCTCAAATGATTCAACGGTGAAAGTAAGATTTCAAGTTAACAAGGAAAGTATAACTGTGCTGTGAGTGGTACAGGTACCTATATGATATGTATGAAATGTGAGCTCAATATATGCTATATGAGGTGTATTGAATATTGATGAGTAAGTTTTGCTTATGCCATTTGTGTATTATGATGTTTGTTGATGGATGATAAAGTTATGTTGTATATTTATTTATCTGCAACTTACTAAGCTTTATGCTTACTCCTTCTCCTTTTTCATTTTCTTATAGTGCCACCTATCTAGCTCAAAGACCAAAGGAAGTTAGAGATATCGATCACACTATCAATCGAAGTTTTCGATATAGTTTGATTTATATTTTTGAATATGGCATGTATAAGGCTTAGACTTTACTAATTTTTGTGTCATTGAGAACTGGCCAAATGTGTTGGCTTGGGTTGGAAACCCTTCATTTTGTATTAAGCCTTGAATGATGGCTATTATTCATTTTGATTTATATGCAAAGATGTTATTTTCATGGATAAGTAAAATGCAGAAAATGGAATGTGATTTATTGTGGCTGATTTTGTTGTATGAGATAGCCTTATATTGGTTTTGGTTGCCATTGAGCAGGTTGTGTAAATAAGGGTAGCTAAAAGGCTTGGTAAATAGCCTTATATTGTCCACACGGGTAAACACACGGGCATGTGTCTAGGCAGTGTGTGACATACGGTCTGCCTTATAGGTGTGTGGTTCGGCCGTGTGTCCCCTGCACGTAAAAATTTCAAGTCAGTATGCATGATAGTAAACACACGGGCAGAGACATGGCCATGTGTCTTAGCCGTGTGGGGAACACGGCCTAGCACACGAGCGTGTGCCTTGGCCGTGTGACATTTTGAGGATGCTGACGTTAGAAACAGAATGTCTATATTTTTGCACACGGGCGTGTGCCAGGCCATGTGAAAACCTCTGTAGGTGTACATTTAGAATTAATGGCTACACGGGCGTGTTGTCCTTCCACACGGGCGTGTGCCTTGTTCCAGAGCCAAATTTTCTATAGATGGTTTAAGGACCTGAATTAATCCTGAATAGTTTTCAATGGTCGATTTGGGGCTCGTAGGCCCATAATAAGAAGTTTAAAGTAGAAATTGAAAAGTTCTTAAGTGGACCAAGTCTTGACGAAATGGGGAACGTTTGTGTACATGAGATTGAATTAGGTAATGCCTCGTATTCTGCTCTGCCGTGGGTTACGAGTATGGGGTGTTACACATAACATATTACATATGAATATAACATCATAACTTACTTAATTATGCCAAAATAAACCATTACTAGCCATTCCAATGGCTAGGTTACAAAATAACATTTTCAGGCCATAATTGTCCAAGTTGTCCTATACATGCCATTATACCAAAATGATTTCACTAAATATACCCAAAATACTAGTTGATAGTGTGACGATGCTCCAATGATCTTTCAACTTTCACGAGCTTCCAAGCACTATAAAACAGGGAAAAATAAACGGAGTAAGCATTACATGCTTAGTAAGTTCGTATAATGGAAACTAAACTTATCCATCTTGTTTATTAAAATCTAGGCATACAAAGTTATGTTTCCATCGATTTGGCTAAATTACCTAATCGCATACATCCAATCAAGCATGTTAGTCACCAAAATATTCATATCAATCAAGTAATATAGATGAGCTCATCAAGCAATATTCCTTCAAGTCATTATCATTTCATCTCAAGGTTTTCATGCCATGTCAAGAGTTATATGTCCGTTGAATTATTGAATTCCGATGGATGCTTAAGTAGTACATTCGAAGTGTATGATTCAACAATCCGTCAATTCCTTACTCAAGGGTACCAAACACTCTTTCGAGCCACTTATTGTATAACAGGATTACCAGTCCAGGCTAAATCCTTTATATAACGTAAACTCAGAGGAGCTCGATTAGGATTACCAGTCTAGGCTAAACCCTAATCATAATGTATGCTGGAGAGGTATTATATCAGGATTACCCGTCCAAGCTAAATCCCTTCTATAACAAGGTCATTAGGATTACTCGTCCGAGCTAAATCCCGTCCATAACAAATATAGGACCCTATTTGTTTCGGGAAAGCACATATAATCATCGGAATTCAACATCCAATTGGGACTTAACCCCTTTTTCACTATTTTCAAGCATGTATCAATTTTCTCATGGTAGCATTCAAGTAATATACATCAATATAAATCACATTCCATACAACACAACATTCAATTAAACATATTTACATGCTGGATTAAGTTACACGAACTTACCTCGACACTTGTTCGCGTAAAAGTCTATTAATCCTAAAATTTTTTTCCTTGATCTAACCTTGAAATAGTGTTGTCCAGATCCAATTAAGCCTTGAAAGTTTTCCCTCTCTCTCCTAGGATTTCCATAAAATTTTAGGTTGAAGATGATGAAAATAAGATGATATACTTCTTTTTATCTTTTAATTAATTAAGTATTTTGGTATTTTCAATTTAGTCCTTGCCGTTTTTCTATAATTCCATGGATTAGTCACTAAGAAAAATCTAAATACTTTTCTTAATGGCCTAATTATCATAAAAGAACCTTTAGTTTTGAATTCCATAGCTATTTGATCCTCATAGCTACTAGAATTTAACTTTCGCATTTTATGCGATTTAGTCCTTCTCGTAATTAAGCACTAAATCGATAAAATTTTTGTATCAAAATTTTCACATGATATATCTACCATGTTACGAACCATATAATGAAATAAAAATAAACTTTATTTTTGAGTCAAATTTGTGGTCCTGAAACCACTGTTCCGATTTCACTGAAAAATGGGCTGTTACACGAACCGCCCTTAAACCTTAGAACGTTACAAGCTTAGAAGACCTTTGGAACCAGAATAATTCACTAACATAATAATTTTTTAATTGCTTGCATTTGTCTTGATGAACATGACCAATTCATTTTAGATATCTATGAGCGATCCATATAATTCATTTTGATGGATAACACTTGTGCATACATTCATTTTAATTGCCTCCATATTTATTAGTACTTTAACTTATTGAACTATTTGTGTTTGCATTAAGAATATCCAAGTTAGCTAGATATCACTCTTAAGTTACATGTGAGTTAGTTTTCATACAAGTTCGATGCTTTACCACCATGTGACCTAATTGTTCGATTCAGTTCAAGGGTAATCTTTTTGCATGCTTTATGTGTTTGCTTGAGGAAAAGCAAAGAATTAAGTGTAGGGGAATTTGATATGTCGTAATTTGATATGTCAAATTAGACTTCCCCGCTAAATTTAAAAAGTGTCCTTATGCTATCCAAATTTTAAAAATTTAACCATTTACTTTTATTTAGAAAAATTAATCTTTTTCCTATTTAATTTGAAAATTAGATATTAATTAATAAAATATATTTTTGTATAATCTGAATTATTAAAAATTTGATTTAAAAATTAAGTTAATATTGATAAAATATAATCAATTTAGTTATTTTTTATTGTGTGATTATTTTATTCATCAATGGTTAATAGGGTTATACACCGCAAAGTTCATCAAGTATAAATCCATTAAAATATAGTAGAAGTTAGGTAGAATTGCTATATCGTACTTTAGTTTTTAAATTAGATAAGTAGATAGATTAAATTTTAAAAGTACGAAAAGTACAAGAACCGATATTAGAAATTAGACCAAAATATAATTTAATCTCTAAAATGACGTGGCCCCCTATATGCCAACGAGTACCATCGACTTACATACAATAATTATGCACACTTCCCCGGTTTCTCCACCACTATCAGTTTCAGAATAGGAGAGAAATGGCGGAGGAAAAGGCGAAGCTGGTGAACGATGACGGCGTGGGAGCTGAAAAGGGAATCGTGGAGGTGAAACCCAGCCCCCAAAAAGGTCTAAAATCGACACTGATTGACTGGTTGGAGCAGTTGATAGTTAAGCTTATGTATGATTCTTCTCAGCCTCAACATTATCTATCGGGTAACTTCGGTCCTGTTCCTACCGAAACTCCTCCCACCCATAATCTTCCTGTCAAAGGCCATCTCCCTGTAAGCTGATTTAGCTGAAACTGATTGTTATTTGGATTCACTTAATGAATTAAATAGTTACTTTTTGTTTTCAATTGCTTATTATTATGTGATATTAGTAATATAATATTTTCTGGGAATTTTGTATGTGTTTTTCCAGGAATGTTTGAATGGTGAATTTGTAAGGGTTGGGCCTAACCCCAACTTTCCCCCTGTTGCTGCATATCACTGGTATGTTTATTTTCAACTCTTCTGTTTTTTTTTTTCTTGTGAATTAACTTTCATGGTCATCACTTCTAATTCTTTGTTCTTTTTTTTTTCTTTGTAATTTCTTTGCCTTCCAGGTTTGATGGAGATGGGTATGTTTGCTTCAATTTAACCATTTATATAGCACTACTTCTTTGCTTTAGTTGCCCACTGGTTCTCTGATTAACTGCTTTATGTATTGCTCCAACTATGTGGATGCTTGTCATAGTGCCAATTCAGATCTTTTTCTTTGCTTCTTACCTTTTACTTGATGTGGTTGCACTTGAATGATAGGACAGAATTAACATAATGTAACCTGTTTGTTGATTGTGGAATTTATAGAATGATTCATGGTCTGCGCATCAAAGATGGAAAGGCAACATATGTGTCTCGTTTTGTCAAGACATCGCGTCTTAAACAAGAAGAGTTTTTCGGGGGGTCAAAATTTATGAAGGTATATTTTGCAAGTTGCCTTCTTGACTCGAATGGTTGAAATTATTCATTGTAATGTTAGCTAAGTTGTACCGGCTATGTTTTTATTCCACTAAGCTGCTTCTAAGTAGTGGGGCTTTTTGAAAACTAAACAGCAATGACTGACCTGCAGTTAGAAGCTTTAAGTTCAATTTTAACTGTGTAAAACCTCTATCGCAAATGCTTGGCATGTCGCTATCCTCCTCTTGAATATGATATTTTTCAGGTTGGAGACCTTAAAGGATTATTTGGATTGCTCATGGTCAATATATATAAGCTGAGAGAAAAGGCTAAAGTGTTAGATTTATCATACGGGAATGGAACAGGTAATTTTGTTGAGTCTGTTTCTGCTAAATGCAAAGATAATGCAATGGATTACATGTGATGTTCCATTAATACACAGTTGCACAAATTTTTTAGAAAGGATTTTATTGCTTATGCATTTGTGCTTTGTCTCTATTGAGTGCTAGTATTTGTATGGTCTGGTGTCTGTTCCATAAAGAGAGAGTAAAGATATGGCTGCATGGTTCTAAGATCCCTGTTTTATTTCTCCAAACCTTCATAGAAAGGAAATGTTAGTAGAACATTGAGTGAGTTAGAATGTATTATAGATTACATCTTCATTCTGATCCATTGAGTTGATGTGGTACATTTCCAGATGGGGGCTCTGAAACTTATGTGTCCTTTAATTTATTTCATGATCCTTGGCAGTGGCACATATATCCCTTAAAATGCAATCTGAAAACAATTTCACCCTTTCCATTTTTTTGTTGTTGCTCATCACTGGTAGTTTACCTGTTTTAAAATATTTATCTTATTGATGTGAGACTCTGACCTGCCATATCATAATTGAACAGCTAATACAAATCTCATATATCACCATGGGAAACTTCTGGCACTTCAAGAGGCCGATAAACCTTGTAAGTTTGTCTTCTCTCTTTCAGTTCTGTTAAGAAAGAATGGGGGTTTAAGGATGCTAACATTCACATCTATTTGCATTTCTTATTATTTCTTTGATGAAGCTTGGGTATTAAATTGTATTGCCTGTTATAACAAACAGATGTGCTCAAAGTTTTGGAGGATGGAGATCTCCAAACTCTTGGCATGATTGATTATGACAAGCGATTGGCACATTCCTTCACTGCTCATCCAAAGGTTGATCCAGTCACTGGTGAGACACATTATTTAAAAATGAGATAAGTTATTAGTTACCGGTGGTGAAACACTTTTGATTTTTGATGTTTCTGCATGCAGGTGAGATGTTTACTTTTGGTTATGGACACGAAGGGCCACCTTATATTACATACAGAGTTATTTCAAAAGATGGTTTCATGCACGACCCAGTACCAATAACAATATCAGAACCAATCATGATGCATGACTTTGCAATTACTGAGAATTATGCAATTTTCTTGGATCTTCCCTTGTATTTTCGACCAAAGGTATGCCACTTTCAATAGAAATTTCTGTTTATTTTTCTATCAGATACCAGCTTTCAAACTCTTGTTGAGGTTGATATGTGACTTGGGTGCCTAAAATGTTCTATGATTCATCAAGAACTTTTATTTTTGGTGGGTAATTAAGACTATTGATGTACCATAATAGAATTTAGCTTCTGACATCATTGTTGAGAATCATAGTAATTGCATCTTATGATTGTTGACATTTAAATTTTCAGGCTATGGTTAAAGACAAGAAGCTGATATACTCATTTGATGCTTCAAAGAAGGCTCGCTTTGGTGTCCTTCCACGATATGCAAAGGATGACCTGCTAATCAGATGGTTTGAGCTTCCTAATTGCTTTATATTCCACAATGGTATTGTATGCATTTTATATTTTTTTTACTCAATCCTTTATTTATACCTACTTCCAGTTTGGATAAAATTGTTATATGCTTAATATTTTATCAAGTACATGGATGGATTAGACACTTAACTGCTTTTATGATGTTCTGTTTCTAGCGAATGCTTGGGAGGAGGGAGACGAAGTTGTTCTGATCACTTGCCGTCTTGAGAACCCAGATCTGGACATGGTCAATGGGGAGGTCAAAGAGAAGCTTGAAAATTTCTCAAATGAGCTGTGAGAACTCTGACCTCTTATGTGCATATGCAAATGATCTTTGTACAAGGTTGTTTCTCATTCTTATCATTTAAATCAGGTATGAGATGAGGTTCAACATGAAAAGTGGTCTTGCTTCACAGAAGAAACTATCAGCTTCTGCTGTGGATTTCCCGAGGGTGAATGAATACTACACTGGCAGGTACATGATCTAAATAACATACTGTTTGATATGCTTACCTTCTTTGATCGAAGTTTATACTTCTGACTTGTCATTTTTTTCCATCTCTTGTGTGAATTTAGAAAACAAAGGTATGTGTATGGAACCATTTTGGACAGCATTGCGAAAGTCAAGGGAATTGTTAAATTTGATCTGCACACGGAACCAGAGGCAGGAAAAGAAAAGATTGAAGTTGGGGGGAATGTTGTTGGGGTATTTGACTTGGGTCCTGGTAGATTCGGTTCAGAAGCTGTTTTTGTGCCTCGTGAGCCTGGTACCACTTGTGAAGAAGACGATGGCTACTTGATATTCTTTGCACATGATGAAAATACTGGGTATGTCTCTCCCTTACTCT
Organism: Gossypium arboreum; assembly: GCF_025698485.1. Taxonomy (NCBI): domain Eukaryota; kingdom Viridiplantae; phylum Streptophyta; class Magnoliopsida; order Malvales; family Malvaceae; genus Gossypium; species Gossypium arboreum. Next base: position 133,414,078 of record NC_069077.1, read on the forward strand.
TGCCATACACTATCTGAGTATTTCCGTTTGCTCGGTCTTTTCTGACTATTGTTTTTGACTGAACAGAAAATCAGCAGTGAATGTGATTGATGCAAAAACGATGTCAGCAGATCCTGTTGCAGTTGTTGAATTACCCTACAGGGTTCCTTATGGATTTCATGCTTTCTTTGTGACAGAGGTTAGTAAAAGCATAACAAATAATTTAACATCTAGAGATGATAAAATCTTTCTGCTTTTCTAATTTTGTGTGATTTTTTGGCTTTTGCTTCCCGTGGAACAGGAACAACTTAAAGAGCAAGCATACTAGAAATTGTTGGAGACTTCTATTTTCAGACAAATTAAGAGACGACACATTATATCACCAGTTGACAGCAGTGTTGTTGACAACTGTTTTTTTTTTTTTTCTGTAAGACCAATAATGCTTCTCCTGTATTATACACATTTATAACTGTCTTGGGCATGTAAAAAAATACCATATATTTTAAATTTTAGCCAATGGGAAAGGTCTTCATTTGTATAGAGTTATTGGGGCCAGGGGATGATATTTGGCGCTATTCATGAGCCTCCTCAAAAGGTATCAAGCATGTAATGCATATACCTCTGTTTTCCAGGAGAGCGTTAACCAAAAATCTCAATGCCTCAGATTTGTCTTTTTATCATTTAGACGCGTTTCTCATATAAGAACTAGAAAAATAAGAGGAAAGGAGAGAAGCAACAGCAGGAAGCATTTATACATTATTAAGGCCACACTCATGTAAATGCTAAAACTCTTTAGTCATACGTAAGTTCTGCTTCAGTTCACAAGTTCTAATATAAGTTGTTTCAAATTATACACTTTTGTAGGTAGCACGATGCCACACACGATACCACACATTATCTTTCTACAAAGGGATCAATAGGAGGAACAGCAGTGTGTGGATAAAACCAAAGACCACATACTTCCCCATATGATAACCCCTTAACCAAACCAAAGCCAAGAATGATTTGCCTGAGAGACGCCACTCTGGGAAGGATTCCGCCACCCAACATCTAAGGGACAAATACCTCCAGCGCTGCCTATATAAAAAAAAAGACTCCATTAGATACAGAGACATAAAATGGACATGAGTTACCAAACACTAAACATGCAGAGCGATGTGGGATAGAGTCACCCACCTCAAGAAGGAATCTCATTTAATTGAAGGGGACCCATGTTGTGCCCCATTCCCTTGCACCATATCCCTCTGCTGGTGGAAGTAGTTACCCGTCTCAGCATCATTAGATGATAAGTGGGGTGTACCGTTAGTTAAAGGCTGTGCTTCATGCAAATCCTTAACTAGTGACACATTTCCCTCTTGCTGTCCGTAGAAGGAACTCAAATTTCCAGTACCACTGGAAGATAAGCACTCAAACCCAGATAAGTAAGCTGATTTAGCTGAAATGTTTTCATCTGAATTCATACCCTTTTCTGAGTTAGGACTGGTGATGTGATCATCCAGCTTCTTTTTATTCAGAAAACGACCTCCACTACCCCTAGCCCTTCTCATAGCATGCAGATGCCGTGATTCATGAAGGTATGGCTGTAGTCAATGCCAACACAGTTTCAGTCCTGAGCCTCTCTAATTATACATTTCTTCCAACCACAAAGAAAAAGAAAAGCCTAAAAGTACCGGTTCTACCTTTCTAACTTTAATGACTTTCTTTTCAAGCTCAGCCTTGGCACGTATTTGTCTTCGCCTTAAAATTCCATGATATTGCTTTGCATTTACATAAACAGGCTCCTCTTCCATTTGAAGAGGCAAAGGCATTCTAGCATGATGCATTCCATATAGTGGTGACACCTAGCACATCATAGTTGGAGTTATCCAAAATGTGGACATCACAAATTTAGGTAGCAAGAGAATGCAATAAGTTCATTGGTTCCATGTGGAGTAATGTGATACATACAGACATCTATTAAACCTTCGAAATGATAAGTTCATCAACCTACATCCCCAGTAGTGAAAACACGTGAAACTCATTTGAAGATAATTAGATGCAATAACTCCCTAAAATGAGAGCTTTTATGTCAATGACAAACAATAATTATGCCAAAAACAGTTCAGATAAATTAAAAGAAAGAGGAAGGGTAGATGATAGTCACATAAATTAGATGGTAAAGTTGCTCTTCGATAATTACACACAATTTGTGAAACAATTAGCAAATAAAGTTTGAACTATTAGTGAACAAGGTCACTTTGCTTCCAAGAAAAGCAAGAAGATGGTGAACTCATTTGCTTGAAATTCTAAGTACAATTTTTGACACACTGTAACAACTTTACATGGAACAAATGAGCCATGATCCTAAGTAGAAGCATCACCAATGCAAAAGCTTTTGTTAAAGTATACAAAGTGATCTAATGAATTCTAGGGCAAAAGGATACAAGATATTCTAATAATCAGATGCCTCTATCTACTACAAAATAATAGTCGATAAATTGTCTTTTCCTGCTATTCAATACAACTCAAAACAAAAGACTCAGATCATACCATTATTTGTGGCCCATATGAAGCCTGTATTCCACTGTACTGCGAATCTGAACAGGGGTAAGATTTCAAGACCTGAAAGGTTTGAAGCAAAATTTCTTCCGCAGTCAAAGTGAGACTCAATATGAACTAATAGAAATTTAAAGAATAAAAAAGTAGTTTGACTGCTAAAATACATGGATGGATGCATGTCAGTGCAAGCTCGTGACCGCTCCTATAGGTATGGTATGTAAATGTTTGAATGGGTTTGTCTGAGTAAGAGAGAGAGAGGACTTACAATTGAGTGGCCAGCTAGTTCCATTTGGGAATTTGGTTCAAGGTGTTCAACCAATGTAAGGGGGGCTGCAGAAGGGACATGCTTGAGGGCTGCAGAAGGGACATGCTTGAGATATTGTTCATCATGTCCATTTCGCCCATCTGATCCAGAAACAAAGAATACATCAAAATGTAATGAGTACATGGTATGCATCAATTTTTATACAAGAAGCAGAGATATCACATGGCACTAGTTATTATTGTCACATGGCACTACGTAAGAAACTGAGACAGATCGTATAAAGTTATTAAGACCACTAAAAACGACGCTCCATCGATACCAAATTACATAATTCACTAGGTCCCAAAACTGATGTCTTGTTAGCATAAAAAAAAGAAGCATCATCCCATCTTTAACTAATACGAGAAATCCAAGTAGTGATCCTACACTAATCAGATTCTCTTAACTGGATTACCTCCATCTGCTGTTGGACCATTTTTTTTCTCTGCAGAGGTTGACTTTGAAGCAGCTTCACCTAAGAGGTCAATCCCTACTGCTTTCCACCAGGGCTCCAAGGAGGCAGTTGAGTTCAACACACTTTGAGCACCATGGTGCATCCGTTGATCTTCATTCCGCGGTTTTGCTGGCATTATTCACTACTTTACTCTGGGAATCAGAAGCCCAGCCCCTTAAAAAAACAGAGAAACGGACACAAGAAATGAACAAATACAATTTAGAGACCTAATTAACAAAACAGAGAAACAGAGTGAATTGAAGTCCAGCTGAACTTAATACAACTAAGTAATTAGATTTCTAATTTTGCATTTTGGGCACGACTAATTCTAGCCCCCCATAAATCGTGTAAATATTCTTTCCTCCAATTTTCTCATAAACCAAAGACGAAACTCACATAACATCAAAGAAGAAAAAGAAAATTGACGAGTTGAGTGATTAAAAACCCTAAAGTAATCGTCTTCGAAATATTGGATCAAATCTAGGGAAAAAAGAAGAAGAAGAAAGATCATTTCGAGAGGAAAAAGTTGAAAAAACAAAAAAGAATATTTGGATAAATGCAGAGGACTTACTGTAGGAAAAGCATGGAAGGAAGAGGGGCTGAAAGGATTTGATTTTGAGAAGCAAAGATCACAGAGATTGGTCCATTTTGCGCTCTATCTATGCAACCTTAACAGAGAAATGGCGACAGTCATTGATTTTCATTTTTAATGGGTAGGGGGCATTCAAATTTTTTTTTCTTTTTTTAATTCTGCAGCACGTTCAAATTTTTCACATTTCAATTTGATTGATATACAAAGGTCTGATTTTATTAATTTATGTATTTTAGAAAAATTAAAAATTAAAATTTTTATATTTGGTTTCGTATTTTATAAAAGTTTAAAATTATATTATTTTTCGATTTTTTGAAAGAGTTAATTTCGTTTTATTTTATCAAAATATAAATTTTGCATTCTTTTATTAAAAATTATATGGTATTTTTCATAATTTAAGTTTTAATTATAAATTTTAAAACGATTCCTATTTATGAACCACAAAATAATTAAGAAAAAACATGAATAATAAAAAAATATCTTATCCGAGTGACATGTATCTATACCTAAACCTAACAGTGCAAAATAGGTTTGGTTGTGGACATTTAAAATTACGAAAAGAAAGCAAGCTGAAGATCAAACTCAAATATGTTGGATTGGTATTATGGATAAGCAATTAAGCACGTAGTGGAAGTTCCAACTTACAACAAGCAGCGGTCCCACTAATATTCATCACTTAAATCTATAACTTTTTTATTACTTAATCCAATCCAACCAAACTAACCTTTATATGCCTACATTTTATACCACTTCATAATATCGAATATAAATATATAGAGAGAGAGAGAGAGTTTTGATTAATTAACTTCAATTAAAATAAATTAATTGAAAATTGAAAATTTCTAAAGGGAAAATTCTCTTTCTAAACCCAAAATTTTCAATTTGTTGTTAAATCCACGGAGAGTCAAATGGTTTCTACAGGGAATAAACTAATAATAAAAATGGCCATCGGCCAGCACCACCATTTTTGTATTACATGAATAAAATATATAGGCAAGCTGAATGACCGGCAAAAATCCCCCTTCTTGATGATAATCATTAAGAGACACATGGATTGATCCAAAATTGATATTTAAAAACAAACCCCACTTTATTATTATTTTTTTCATTTAAATATCATTTTCGTTTGTGTTTAAGGATAGCGCCCCATTAACATTCTATAACTATCATCACCCTCTATATTATATTTATTTTTTAATCAAATTAATAAGTGGGACATTAATTTAATTAATTTTTTAAAAGATGTTTTTATTTAAAAATATAAAATGTTGATTATTTTTAATTTTTATATAAAATCTACACACAAAATTTAAATATGTTATACGGTATGTTTGAATGTCTCTCACGTCTTCTCGTATGAGCACCTCTTGCAACCATAAAGAAGGTATCATCGTGATGCCACTAAGAATGTCTACTACATCAAATCCAATCTTACTATGTTTCAAACTTTCCAAGGTAACCAATTTCGAAAAAAGCCATATTTGGGCCAACCTCTAATTTGGGTTTAAATTTGACAATACTAAAGGTGCAATCATAAGATTAAGGGTCCACTACCCCAAGCCCTCATTCATATGTAAATAACTCTTTTTAATAAAGAGAAAGGAACAAGACCAAATGCATAACCTATACTCTACACATATAATTCTAAATCACTAATTTTAGTGACTCTTCACACTATCTAGGATGTGAATCACCTCTATCCCAATCATTCTCTACATCTCTTATGATGTGAATCACTACCTTTGTATCATCCAACACCTTAATAACTTTATTATTATAACAAAACTCAAAATAGATACAAAATTTCAATTTTACCATTTCAAAATTTTATTTAATATTTATATATTTTTTATATAAATGTACTTTGATATAAGTTCTTTTTTCACATTTATTTATAAGACACAAAATAGATAACTTGATTGGACTCACGCAAACACCTAGACACAATTGTCAACTGACACTACAGTCGCTTATTAGTCGGGTCAAGTCAAATTGAAACCCAACTAAAAAATTTTAAGTCCAAACTCATTTTTTAGCCGACTTGTCGAAAAAGTTCGTTTCACCATTCAAAATTTAATAAAATATTTAAAATATTTTTAATTTATATTTTTTATAATTAAATTTAAATAATAATAAAAATATTACTTAAATTAAACCTGGTTGGAGATACAAAAATTCTTATCCAAGCCCAGCTTGAACTAGGCGAACTACTTTACCCTTGCATTGGTCTAACCGGCACTAACAATGACACGTTTGAACACATACAACATGTCAACTTAGGACATATGATGGGGCCCACCCTTTTCAGGTCTTGCCATGTCTTCATCATTTTTATTTGGGTAAAATATAGAGTTTTTTTATCCAAATAATATAAAAAACAATTAATTATAAAAAAAAGTATAAAAAACAAAATAATTACGAAAATAAGCATTTGTTATAGCGTTCTAACGGTGCTGCCTGATATATTGGCGGCACCTGACGAAAATGTGATGATCTAAAAACTTTAGGGACCTTATATGAAAATTTTCCTTTTTAATTGGCAGCTGAAAAGACGCTTGAAGGGTGGTGCTTGACAGGCACTAAATTTTAAAAGGGTAAATTGCACCTTAAACCCCTTATTTATTATTAATTTTTATTCTCCTTTAACACCAAAAATAGATTGGCCTCTTATCAATTAGTCTAAAAAGTTTTTTTACCAAAAAGTATTTTTGTAAGTAAGTCGATTCCAACTGGAAATGAATTTTATTTATTTTTAAAAATATTTTTGAAAAATAAATAAAATTCATTTCAAGTTGAATCATCTTACTTACAAAAATACCTTTTTTTTGTAGAAAAATATTTTAGACTAATTGATAAGAGGTCAATCTATTTTTAGTGTTAACAAAGGATAAAAAATAATAATAAATAAGGGGGTTCAGGGTGCAATTTATCCTTTTCAAGTTTGGTGCCGCCATTTTGTAGGTGGCACCCTTTGAAGTGTTTTTTCAACACCTAATTAAAATGGGAAAATTTATGTAAGGTCCCTGGAGTTTTTAGATCATCACATTTTAGTCTGGTGCCGCCAATATGTCAGGCGACACCGTCAAAACACTGTAGCAAATGTCTATTTTCGTAATTATTCTATTTTCTATACCTTTTTCGTAATTAATTATTTTTTATATTATTAGGGTAAAAAACCCTAAAATACACAATTAGTCATTAAATTATGAGTAATTTTTCATTTGGGCTACTAAAATAAAAAAAAAAGTTACAGTTTGATTACTCAACTATTTAAAAGTTTTCATCTAAGTCACTGTGTTGTTAAAATAAATGATATATGGCTTCCTTTGTTTGCACTACCTACATCAATCAAAAGCTCTATTTTCCTTTTCTTTTATTGTTTAATTTTTTTCATGAAACAACTTTGGACATTACAAATTTGCAAACAAAAATATAAACAACTTTTTTTCTCCAATCTCTAACATTATCTGTCAGATTGACTTAGATTTAAGGTATGTTATTCTACTCATTGATGAGTGTTGATTCCACCGTACAAATCGTCGAATCACCGCTTGGAGCTTACTGGCGAAACTTTTTTTTTTTAGAAAAAACTTAATATCCCAAAGATTTAAATAAAAACTTTTGAATAGTTCAGTGACTTAAAATGAAAACTTCCAAATAGTTAAATTACCAAACTGTAACTTTTTTTAGTTAAGTGACCAAAACGAAAACTTGTCCATAGTTTAGTGACTAATGGTGTAGTTTATTCTTTTTATTTTTAATATGTAACCCTGTTCATCTTGTCGTGCTTCTTTAACGACATTATAACGTTTCCATTGCCCTTGAAACGATTACATAATAGTTTCCACCCTACTAGTAGTATTAGTTTCTTTACTTTCCTGCATTTAGGGGTGTTCAAACTTCAGTTAAAACAGAATTAACTGACTGAACTAATCTAATTCGGTTAATTGGTCAATTAACAGATCTAATTCGGTCGAAAGTCGGTTAAAGGTTTTTTGGAATTTCAATTAATGATTAAATTGGTTCAAAATCGGGTAATTAATCAAAGTAATAAAATGTAATAAATAATATTATATATTATATGTATTAGGCTATTACTAATTCGGTTAATTAGGTCAAATAAACATTATCAATTTATTTATTTTATATGTTTTATACTTGTTTTAACAAAAAATATATATATAAATTTCAGTCTAATGGAATTAATTGAAATATTTCAATTCAATTAATTTTTATATTTAAAATTTCGGTTTGATTAACAATTAAAAGATTAAAAGATTCAATTAATTCGATTAATGCTAATTCAATTTGGTTAACTGACCGATTAACCATTTGAACATCTCGCATGCAAGTAAATTGACTTCTCTGCTAATGTGGTTAACATATTGTTATTAAATTCATAAATAAACATAGAAGACTGAAAATATTTGTAGTAATGTTGGTAGTTATAAATTGAAGGGTAATTACATTTTAAGTATCTTAATTCATGCAATTCATATACTTCTAATTTTATCAAATTATATCATTGGATTTCTTTTATGAATAAATTACTTATGGTAACTTAATTAAATAATTTTTATGGAAGTGCTCGTTTAAAATGCATACATGACACAACACAAAAATTTCAAATTTGATTTTATTTAAAAATGTATCGTATATATTTTACAATAAAATTAATTAACAAAATTTGTATGAATGATTCAATTTATTAATAATAGAAGTTGAATGATATAATTTAGTCAAATAAAAAGTTTGTTACTGAGAATTGAAGTTAAATTCAAAGCTAGCCTAAATTAAATTTGCAGCACATTTTTTTTCATGTCTAGTAAATTGATGATTTCAGTGAAATATAAGAATTGTTATTCTCATACTTATCCATAATTGACTTTTATTATATCCTTATTTGCATTAGGATATGTCGCAAGTTTAGAAAATGCTTGAACAATAAATTTGTCACTAGCGAGTCAGAAAGTCACTTGTGAGGATGATTATCCAAACAACAGATAGTCTAATCTTCATTGTGAATATGAAGTTGTTTGGTTACCAAACATCACATAGGTTTAATTGTTTTATCTCATTAGAGTTAGAATGAATTATAGGACCTATCCTATCATAAATATCTTTGTCCCATCAAAGACATCCCTCCATGCACTTTATAATAATGGCTAGATGACAAGTCCAACACATTAACACTATATGACACATAACCTTTGCTTGTAAATACTCTCAGGAATGATGAAGAAAGAATCAACCCTTCAAGAATACTAAGCTTACACTTTATCTACACATTCTCAGCTCTCAGTCTTCCCTCAACAATTACATTTAATATTTTAACAAATATAGACTTGTTTAGATTTTTCAAAATATACACAAATTGACTTATTTGTATTTACATAGGTAATTTATTTGTATATTTGAATTTAACTAAAGTAATTATTATCATAAATACATTTAACTATACAATTGTTTATAGTTTGTGTGGATATCCTATTGGTTACCATCTTTTGCTCATATACCTTCGATGAACCGCGATGAGCTTCATGGGCTGGATTTGAATGGGAGGAACGACACCTATGCGCCTAATGGATTGATTACTGGAAGGCTCATCTTTAAAATATTGTGGAGGATGCATGATCTTGAATTATAATTTTGCACAATCAATGGCATACTTTGACTGATATATAACCCATAAAAAATGGTATCCCACTGGCGAAGGATGGCCTTCTTGACCTTTGCAATGTCATATACCACTGAGTTGTCAATAGAGGCCTCGAAAATCGTATGTCTAACACGCCTAACCTCAACATTTGATTGCATCTTCATATCAATTGGGGAATGAAGCTAGTCAAATGTTGGCAAACTTGAAGAGTGTGTCCATGTATTGTCCCTTCTATCCAGTACATCATCTTCATTAATAGACCCTTTGGGTGGTGAGTTTGCTTTTATCCCACCCATCTCAAGTGAGTTTGCTTTTATCCCACCCATCTCAAGTAAGTTCATTTATCGTATTACCTCATGGTGAAGATTGATGTGAGGCTGAAGATTTGTACAACTAATATATTGGTAAAATTTAACATTTAATTATAGATAATTACGTTGTGAAACGATATTACAACTTTTTGAATGATTGTATATATTTAATTAAGTTTTATATAATTTATTTATTTCTTTTGTTTAATTCAATTAACTTTATATTTAAATTCAATTAACTTTATATTTAATGTAATTTATTTTATTTACTTATACTTGTTTATTTAACTAACTTTATATTTTATTGGATTGGATGTTATATTAAATAGTAATAGGTAAAATTGCTAACAAACTAAATAAAGTTGATAATATAATATTTAAACATTAATATTTCATTTTGCAAACATTAAATCTTCACATCCACAATTCACTCAACTAGAAAACACCACATCAACATCTTAATTGGTTAAAAATCATGGTATCATATACATGGTGAGATTCATCCACTACTAAGACAACTCATTCATGGTCTTTTGCAAGTGTTTAAGAATTGCATAAGAAATAACCACATCAAAAACTTAATTAATAATATTTAAGAGTTACAAAACTGAATTTAAAAAGTTGCTCATCTAACTTGACCTCGAAGCCACCAAATGGCTGAACAACTATTAATTTTAGTATGCATTGTTGGGCTAATTAAGAGGGTCATCCTTGTAGCATTTATCATATAACACAGCTTTACAAAATTTTCACTTAGCTCTTATTTGCTCACTTATGTCACCAAGCATAACCCAAAATACTTTTTTGTTCCAGTGCAAACAATTCTTTTAAGGTATTATAATGACTTTATGAAGTTCTAGTCAAAAGGCAACCTTTCCAAATTAATTTCCTACATTTTTTTACAGACGATAATCACTTGTTTTGTTCCCTATTGACACGTTACAACTCCAAGTGCCATGGCCTTCTATCTAATCTCAGTCATTCCATTGTTTTCATCAAGACAAGTGCACAAATTCCGAATCAATAAAGTGTTTTCACTTTCAACCTGCACATATCAGTGCAAGCCATTCAATATTGCCCTACCCTCGGCTTGGAAAACAATAGCAGTCCCTATACTTCTTCTAAAACAGACAATCCTATTTCCATTACTATTACGGAGTGCACCACCAATTGCTGCCATCTTTCTATCGAGACTAACCGAAACATCCGGGTTAAGTTTGACCCAACTTGTTTTCGATGGTTGCCACACCTTGTCGCTACCGTAAGCAAGAGAGAGATGCATCATTCAAGGGTCAAGTGCTAGTGCCTTTGCCCACGATAAGCTGGAGTATAGGATGGTGAGGCTATTACTATGCTGATCTCTAAATATGAACTTTTTGATGGGATCACCACAAGGTGGAGGGCCACAGTTTAAAGTGGTTAAGGAGAATAGGGAGGTTGGAAAAGAGAATAACCAGAAGGAGGGAGAGAGCTTGCTTCTGGTCTGTAGGCTTTGGACTTTGTATATCATTAACCTTGGTGTTGAGGTGTCATGTGTTGAGTTCTCATAAGAGGATCAAAAGCAAGTGGCCAAATGGTTTGCTACTATAGGTCTAGATAAGGTGGTGATAAAATAGGCTTTCAATTATCTCTGATGAGACGTGGTAGTTGGAGTCTAGTGTAACAGTGAGGCCCTTCTTGAGTATTCTAAGGGTATTTTCGAGTGCTCCTAAGAGGTTTATAAATAGGATTTATTTAGACCACTCGTAAGTTTATTGTTCAATTCTAACGCTAGTGTATAACAAATTCATTTATGCTTTTCTAGAGTTTCCAAATACAAATTGAGAACAGAGAACTCCAATCTATACTCTCATTTCTTACTATATATTTTAATAAATTATTTTAGCTTATATAATATTTAAAATATATATAATTATGTACTCAAGTTCAAGATGTTTTATAATGATTTGATTCTAGTTTGTACTTATATTTATGCTTACATTGTGTTTCTATTTGTATTTGTATTTGTGAAAAGGTTTCCTCCAACTATGACTATTTTGAGTTAGGTATCTAAACATTTTTTTGCTAGCTAAATTATAATTTTATAACCAATCTTGACCTTTACCTTTAAATTATAATTCTATAAACAATCAAATTGTGGTACGTGAAATTTTAATTTATTTTCTTATTTATTTATTTCTTTTTTATTTTTTCTCAATTTTTTTCTTTTCTCCCTAGAGGTGTACAAACAGTTAATCGAATTGAATTAGTATTTTTAATATCTTAATTGTTAATCAATTAAATTTTTTCAAAAAATTAACCGAACCAAAATATTTCGATTAATTTGGTCGGTTAATTGAATTAACTAAAATTTTTATGTTTTATTTTATTGTTAAAACAAGTATATAACATATAAAAAAATTAATAATGCTCATTTGACCGAATTATCCGAATTAGTAATAGCCTAATATACATAATATATATATTATTTATTAAGTTCAGTTAATTTGATTAATTATCCGTTAACTAAAATTCTAAAAAACCTTTAACCGACTAAACTTGATTGGCTAACCAACCGATTCACTGAATTAGATCAATTTGATCAGTTAATTCAATCTTAACTGGAGTTTCAACACACCTATTACTCCCCTCTTCTTCTTCCCCTACAATCTGTATGCTTTACAAAAGAATAGTTTTTTTTTTTAATTTGTTGTTGCAATGCTAACAAAATTTTAAGGTGATAAAATTTTAACTAACAACAAACTTTACTTGCAGGTTTATGATTGGAGTAGAGAGGGGGGAGGGGAACGGGAAGAGAGGGAGAAGATGGAGAGGGGGAAGGGGGAAGAGGGAGCCGGCGGGTGGAAGGGAGAAGATGGAGAGGAAAGAGAGAAGAGGGAGACAGAGAAGGAAAGGGAGCGGGAGGGTGGGATGGAGAGAGAAAGAGGTATGGGATATTTTATTTTATTTAATTATTTTTTTTCAATTTTCTAGGTAAAATATTGTATTTTATGGGTTTTTTACCTCAATATTATAAAAAAAATTTATACACGAAAATGGGTTGTCAGCCAGATTAATTACAAAAATAGTATATTTTTTAGGTCGTGCCTACCTGACAGGCACAACCGATTTTTTTAATATTAAATTTTTTTCGTTTAAAAAATTATTATTATATTATTTTTTTAATATCTATATTAATATATATGTAAAAATACGGGTAAAAAATACCAAACGGTCGAGCTGTCGGTAGGCACGACTAGTCGTGCTCGACAGGTAGGCACGACACCCCCACCTAGCTGCTGCTACCGCTCCACTGCTGCCGCCGCTTACCCCTCACATCTGCCCTTTTTTCTCATGCATGAGTCATATCACTCATGGGAAAAAAAAATTTATGGGGGACCTTATAAGCATGGTCCCCCCCCATATAGAAGCAGCCACCGATTGTGAGAAAGAAAGGAGAGAAATGAGAAGGAGAAGGAGAAGAAGAAGAAAAAAAAGGGTAATGTATTATTTTAGTAATTTATTATAAAATTATGGTGTTTTGTGAGTTTTAGCAATGTAAATTTTTTAAAAAATTGTATAATTATTTTGTTAGTAGTTTATGATTAGGTTATAAATTATTAGTTTTTGTATTTTGTTATAGTTATTTGTTTTATTAATAATTTATGGGATTAGGTTACAAATTGTTAGTGTTTAGTGTATTAGTGTATTATGATTTTTTAGTAATAATATATTTTAAAAAATAATTTTATAGTTGATTAGGTTATATAAATTGTTAGTGTTTAGTAGTTTAGTGTATTAGTGTATTGTGATTTTTTAGTAATATATTTTAAAAAAGTTATAGCTATTTTATTAGTAATTTAAGATTAGGTTATATAAATTGTTAGTGTTTAATGGTTTAATGTATTAGTGTATTGTAATTTTTTAGTAATATATTTAAAAAAATATTTTTATAGCTATTTTATTAGTAATTTAAGATTAGGTTATATAAATTGTTAGTGTTTAGTGGTTTAGTGTATTAGTGTATTGTGATTTTTTTAGTAATATATTTTAAAAATATATTTTTATAGCTATTTTATTAGTAATTTAAGATTAGGTTATATATTGTTGGTGTTTCTTGGTTTAGTGTGTATTAGTGTATTGTGATTTTTTTTAGTAATGTACTTAAAAAATAATTTTATAGTTATTTTGTGTTAGTATATGATTATAAATTGTTAGTGTTTATAGTTTAGTGTTTTGTGATTTTTAATGTAATTTTTATATAATGTAATTTTATATTATTATATATTTATTTGATAATTTTTATTGATTTATTAAAATGTTGATTAAATTTGTTGTTATATAATTTTATAGGTTATTTGGAAGTTCTTCTAATAGTTATATTTCTAGTTCTTCTTTTTTTTAATTCGTATGTTTTTATATTTAGATAGTTTATATGTTTTTAATTATATTATTATTATTATCTAATATAAAAAAATTGTAGGTAAAAATGAGAAATTATGAGATATTTACCGTGTTTATTTCTAAAATTTGAAATAATTTATTGTATCTTTTGAAATAAGAAAAATGAATTCAATTTTTTTAATTGCGATTTGTAACAAATGGGTTCTTTGATTGATAATACAAATCACATATCAAGTACCATTAAGGAGATGGTAATAAAATTTTTATTTCATAGTCATGTTATTTGTTGAATTAAATTATATTGTATTAATTATTTCGCTAATATAATAATGTCAGGAGCCGTATCGCGTATTGAGAGGCCGTGTTAATAGTATAGGGTTTCAGCCAGATGAACGCCTAATACCGTTCTTGGAGTTAGCCTGGTTCGGATCAGCAGCATTGATCCGGACTTTTGATCTGCGATATGACTTGATTTCCGCTTTAGTCGAGCGATGGCGTCCGGAGACCCATACATTTCATTTGCCGTGTGGGGAGTGTACCATCACTCTAGAAGACCCATCGACCGGAACGCGGTCACTGGCGTAAGTTCGATCTCCAGGCCGACAACCTTTTGCTATGAATTACTTGGACGCTCGCCAAGTGAGGGGAAATTTGCCAGTTTGAGGTTGTCATGGCTAAAGGCCAATTTTGAGTATTTGTCGAGTACTGCCAATGAACGGAAGGTGATGCAGGCTGTTCGAGCTTACATTATGCACCTTATAGGGGGTGTACTTATGACGGAATCAAACGGCAATACTGTTCACTTGATGTACTTACCCCTATTATCTAATTTGCATAACACCCGTTCATACAGTTGGGGGTCCGCAGTGTTAGCCATGTTGTATCGAGAACTTTGTCGGATGACAGATCCTTCTGCGATGGACATAGACGGATGCCTCATACTACTGCAGTCGTGGGCACTTTACCGGATGCCATTCTTGGCATTAATTAGTCACCAACCATATATATTTCCACTCGTTAATAGGTGATGAATTTTTATGCGTTGTAACAATTAGTTGACTTTTTTTTTTCAGATTATGTTATTCTAACAATTTTTTTTCTTAGATGGAGCACAAATCCGGGTATCGGAAGGTCATACACGGTTACGATGTACCGTCTGATGATCAAGAATCATTCTGGAAAGGGGGTAACTTTTTCCAATATCAATTTTATTTTATTATTTTATTTCACTGACCTACGTTAATATAAAAAATGTGATTAACTGTGCAGTTCATTTGGATGCCGTATTCTGTTCTAGAAATTATGGCGGTTATTCCCTCGTCTGCTCGTTGTCCACTCAAACTTATGGTACATTAGCGCACCCGTTATCAATTCTCAGATAGTGGAGTGGTATCATGTCAATCGAGTACTTTGGCAGTTCGATTGCATTCAATATATCCCGAGTCTGCCAGTACGATTTGGGGATATCCATGGGATGACCAGGAGGGGGAGGCATGGGCTTGATTGGGGAGATGAGCATGAAGAATATGTTACGATGTAGAACAACCAGTTTGGGAGGGTACCTCAGATGGATCGTGGCTTGGATCTCCAGCCCTCGTTACAGTACCTATAGTGGTACTGTGAGATAGGGAAACCATTTTAGTTTGGTGGGCGGTCGATGGTAGTCCCCCCGCATACGACACGAATTAGGCAACATCTTCCAGATCCGCATCATGCACCAGAGCGGGAGCCAGAGCAGGAGCCAGAGCCGGAACTACACTCTGGAGGTAGTTATTATCATCTAGATTTAGGGGGCAATGACTATTTCTTGGGCTCCTCAGGCCACGGATATCATTCAGAGTTTGATATCTTCAGCCCACTACCACCTCAGTACTCCAGTCATCCCGGCTCATATTTATCTCAGTACTCTACTCCTTCCGGCCCGTATCCACCCATGTACTCAACTCCTCCAAAGCCATATCCACCGTCGTACTCTACTCCTCCCGGCCCATATCCACCGCCATATTCTACTCCTCTCGGCTCAAGTTTATCGATGGCGTTTGAGACATATGATTTTTCGTCTATGTTTCACACACCCCCACATACAGATGAAGAGAATGTTGATCGCTGTAGTCATCCGCAACGTGAACGTCGGGCTCTACAAAAATATACCCCTAGAACCACACCATCAAACCATCAATTTTAGGGGGTTTTGTAATATAAATAACTGCCTTTTTTATGTAATAATTTTTTTGGCATTTTATTTATCAATTTAATTTATTTTTGGCAAATTATGTAATGACTATTTATGTAATGAGTTTTTTATCATTTAATTACAAATGATAGTCATCATTCCCCTAGTTGAAGAATTTAATTATAATAGTAAATGAAATACATAATAAATCCGAATTAAGTATGTATGAACACAAATAGTCATGCTTCACCCGGAGTAAGTATGTAAATTGTATATAAAAATGTGTTTCGAAGGTGAATTTTGGATTTGCTTGGGTTGAAGTACATAATTGCAAGAAAAAGAGGAGATTAAAAACAATCAATTTTAAAATGCTTAAAAAATCCATTTAATGCTACTCGGCGGGACTTTTTCTTCCAACATGTAATTAACAAAATCTTAATTTCTATCTTATAGCGACGATTGTCCAATATGGTAGTTTCAGAGCGGGCATTTATTCCGATTATGACCGGGTAATCTGCATACTCCACACAACTTCCCATCAGATTTCTCTCTAATGTCCAATTCGTTATGGGTTCTAGATGATTGCGGACGACCTTTTGGGTTTCTACGCAACCCTTTGTCTGGGACAAGCTCGAATGTCGTCGGAGGAACCTCCCAAGTAGATAGGTCAGAAAGTACGAGAAACTCATTCTCCCATACATGCAACGTGCGTTCGAGGGTATACACTTTATTGATAAATTGATCTATATTGAGCGAGACTTTAGCACAAGCTGCTACAACATGTGCATAAGGATAATGAAGTGTCTGGAACCTCCTACAATCACACCGTCTATTTTTGAGATCGACTCCGTAGGAACTAGGTGGTATACCGGGTCGACGACTGATGGTCTCTGTAACGCGAAACGTTTCATTACATCGTGAATATACTTCTACATTTATCAACCTCACCATCCAACGGTTTGTAACCATTGCATCCCTAACATATTCGACAAACACGTGTCTTGCCTCCATCTGGTTGACTTGTTGCTGACCCATTCTTGGCATCAAAGTAGCCAATCTGTCGAATGTAGCCAAGAAGATAGATGAAATCGGAAGATGTCGTGTTTTCAATAACACAGCGTTGATGCCCTCTACCAAGTTTGTGGTTATTTGACCGTAACGAAAGCCCTTGTCAAAACTTTGAGCCCATTGCCACGGCTCCATGGTACCCAACCATTGTCGGAAAGATGTGTTCGTTTGAACTTCTATGTCATTCTCAAGTCGAGTCATCCTTTACCGGAAAATGTGTGGCTCAAGCTCGTACGCTGTGTATGTATTAAGAAAATATAAGTTACAGTCTCATCACAAAACATTAGGTTATTTATTGAAAGGATAAGGTTATTCTTTACCCATTTTCACAACTTGTCTCTTCAAGTCTGCATTCTTATAATCTCGATGGAAGTTAGACGCAATGTGCCGTATGCAGTAAACAGATCTCCATGGCACACCGGAACGCCTAATGGTGGCAATTAATCATTTCCCTCTATCGGAGATGATGCAGATACTACCATTACTAATAACATACCTCCGCAGGTTTATAAGAAAGAATTCCCACGACTCCATATTCTCTTTATCTACGATGGCAAACGTAATCGGAAGCACGTTATTGTTCCCGTCCTGAGCAATAGCAAGAAGTAAGATCTGTGTATATTTATCATATAGCCATGTCCCATCTACTTGCACAAACGACTTGCAGTGGAGAAATGCACGTACACACGGATCAAACGTCCAGAACAACCGTTGGAATTTTTTTTCTCAGTTGTAGTTGCTCATCCGGGCCATAATAAGGTTGTGTCTGCAACTCAATGGCAGTCCCTAGTATGTACTCCCTCATAGCGGCAATCTATCCCTGCAACTCATTATATGATACATTGAAATCTCCGTAAAATTACTCCATTACCATCTGTTTAGCTATCCATGCCTTCTGGTATGACATTCGATCATCGAATCGTGCTCGATTTTAATCAAGATCAAACTTTAATGGTCGGCATGTCTTCAACCATTGGCATGATGCACGTACAGATAGTTTTGGAATCAAGTTTTCGATGATCTTTTGTCATACGTGATGAAGTGCATGTGTGAGGCCCAACAAATTTTCGTATCTCCTACATCTGCGACTTTTGGATAAATGCAGCTCGTATCCGCCAAATGCAGCCTTCCGCCGACTTCCAACACTCTCCAATATATAATGTCAGTTTAGACACGATGACTTTATAGTCTACTGATATATTCATACTATACCGTTTAATGGCAAATACGCACTCTTCCTTATTTTCGAATCTCTGGCCCACGAACAACTCCTCAGGATCAAAATATACAACCATCCGATGAGCAGATTGTATTTCAAGGTACTCTAGGAACTCGGCTACATGCGCCGCATCGGGGTTTATCCGAGACATGTGTGCCGCAAGATTATTATGTATCACAATACGACGAATCTGGTTCCCAACTGAAGACGCATTAACATTTACTTCCTCATTCACGCCTTCATCGTCAATATCATCCGGGACCTCATCCACGTCAAGATCACTTTCACTATCGACTTCATGATCAGAAGGATTACTACTATGGTATACATCATCACCAACCACAGCAGTCTCGGATATAGCATTAAGATCAATGTCGATCCCATGTATAGTTGATTGACTATCATCGTATGATACCGAAACCACCATACACGGTTCTTGAGCTCCATCTTCTTCACCTAATGGAGTGGGATCTTCAATTTCCTCCACACCAGCTAACTCAACAAATAACTGAATCGGTGCATTTTGGTTGCTCCAAGTCCTACAATAAAGAGTGACCATTGTCTCCACGTCTTCATCGTCTACAAGTTCCATTTCGGTGAATTTTATGGGATCTGTCGAAACTGGAAACTTGTAGAAAAGTTTCGAGATCCTTCTCCCACAACGTTTATAAATTTTTTCACTAATTTTTTCCTTCATATCATCAAAAGAGATATTTCTATTGAATCTCATTGTTACTTGTTTGCGACATTCAAATATACATCCTACGCTTGTTGTCAAAATTTCTCCATCAAAATAAACGCATACGAAAAACTGATTCTCCATATTCAATACTAGATCTGTTAAAAAAATTTCAAAATTCTCAAAATAGTTTCGAATAGCAAAAAAGTTACATAAAATTTTTAATGCAAAATTTTTCATTTAGAAGCTAACAAAATTATTCATCTAACAAACTTTTAAATAATAAAATTTCTAACAAAATTCTACATTTTATTTAAAAATAAATAAATTAAAATACATTATCCTTCTTCTTACTTTCTTTTCTTTTCTTTCCTTCTTCTCCCTCTCTTCTTACTTTAATTTTGCTGCTAAATTTTCTGTATGTTCTTCATCTGATTTTCGGGAGAATATATAGGGAAAAATTAAGCATGTGGACCCCACCAGTTGCGCCTACCTAGAAGGCAAAACTAGTCGTGCCTGTCAAATAGGTTCAACTAGTTGAGCCTGTCAAATAGGCGTAACATGCATGTATGCTTTTCCTGTCCATATACACGGGTTGTATACTAACCCAAAAAAATATATATATAATAATTTTTAAATAAAAATTTTTAATATTAAAAATTCGGTTGTGCCTATCGTAGGCATGACTTAAAAAATATACCATTTTCAGTAACTAATTTGGTGACAATCCATTTTCATGAATAAATTTTTTTATAATATTGAGGTAAAAACCCGTATTTTATTTAAATTTTATAAAAAAAATAATTTATTTAATATTTCAGGTTAAGTAAGAATTGAAAAAAATTTAATTTTTTCGACTTCAACTATTAAAATTTTAAATGAAATTTAAATAGTAAAAAGTATGATTATTTGAATTTTACCTTCAATTAAATTAATTAGACTATAAAATAATATTAATTTAGAGAAAATATTTCAATCGAGTTAAAATTTTTTAAATTAAATAATTAAATTAATTTTTTAAATTTTTTAAATATTTTAATAATTTATTTGAACCAATTATTTTAATGAATTGGATCGATCCTTACAAATTTTAAAAACTTTGGTGGAAGGTATAAATTATAAAACTCAGATTGGGTCGGAGCTAGAACCGGCCCGCCCGGTTGCCATCTCTAAATGTCGGCAGTCTTCCGGATACTGGTCCGGGTCCGGGTGTGTTGAAGGAGCTCGTTGTTTCACTGTCACTTTCGTTTCTTGTAAGTAAGCTTTTCTCTGCTTTAGAACAAGAGCTATTATTTCATTTACTTTTCTCTATCTTCTTTGGGAAGGGAGAGAGAGAGAGAGAGAGAGAGAGAGAGAGAGAGAGAGAGAGAGCTCTTTGTTACTCTGCATTGCTTGTCTCTTTCGTTCCTCAATTCTTCATTTGCAAGGTTGGTACATCACTTTTCTCTCTTAGATTTCCATTTCTCTCGCTGCTTTCCCGCAAGATCTGATGTAGATTTGTTCTCCTTTTGCAAGAGATTGAAGCCAATTTGTCGCTTTTGAGTACGATTTCGCTTTTTATGCGTCCAACTCTTTTTCTCATGTTTGTTTTCACTCTAAAACTTGTGGTTATATAGCCTTAGCTTTGGATAATGTTTTTTTGGTTTATTCGCGAATTTGTTTTAATATTTTGAAATATATTGTGTTTGATTTGTAATCGCATTCCGTTATAACGTTTTTTGCTCTTGAATTTACAATCGGAGTAGTTAACTCTTTCTATTTTCTCAGTCTGATTTCGCATAGAAACCTCAGATCGTGGTTATTTTGGTTAACTCTTTCAGTTGGAACTCAATTAAGTGGCGTTTGTCGTACATATGAAGAAAATATTAAACGGTGGAATCTCTAAGAATAAGATACTTCAAATTTAGTTGCATTTTCCATTAAAAGTACTTTCTTGGAAATAGTTTCCGAGGCATGGGAAATGCTAGTTAGTGAACGATAATCTCTTTTCTCATTGTTTATTTATTTATTTTTTCAGATTTGAGATCAACAACTTACTCTTGAAGTGGAGGATTAATTGAAGTGAATTGCTACATTCATCTGTAAATAAAAGGCATGCACATGTCTTATTGATATTTGGACGACCTGTTATATCCCTTGTTCTCAGCTAAAGAAAGAAGCACGTGACAATGGAATCGGAAGGAGATATTGGGGTATGCAATGAAAGAAATATTCATAGTTGTCTCCGGTTTGCTGTTTGCTTTATTGATTAGAAAAGTTGAAGGCAAAAGAAAATTAAACCACGTATGGGTCCATTATTCTTCTTGGCTAAAAATTGTATCCCAGTTAAGCTAAATACCTGCAACATGTCCTCTAGTAAAAACTATTGCTTTTTGGTTCCATGATTTTAAGGAGTTCGAGTTGACCATGTTTGCAATTGGTTTCCTGAATTTATTATGACAATCACAACCTAGTTATCACTGCTTGCGATGATTTCCCTATACCTTCTGTTTTCTTAGTACTTATAGTTGGACATTTTTGGTAGGTTTAAATGTTTATACTTAGATTAACGAAGTCGTCTATTTCTGTTGCTAAATGTGTGAATTGTTACTCTTTGATTGATCAGGGCAAGCCCATGAAGAATCTTGGTGGCCAGACATGCCAAATCTGTGGTGACAATGTTGGCAAAAATACAGATGGTGATCCATTCATTGCTTGCAATGTATGTGCATTTCCTGTATGCAGGCCTTGTTATGAATATGAAAGGAAGGACGGGAATCAGTCTTGCCCTCAATGCAAGACCAGATACAAGTGGCAAAAAGGTACTTTGAACATTAATGTTTTACTAGATATGCACATGGTCCAAAGTTCCACAAATATATATTTGTGAGATATTTTGTTGTTTGTAGGATCTGTTCGTTAACACAAAATGTTGAATACATTTTCACATTATTGTACTCAAATCACCCTTCAATTTTACCGATAATTATCAATGGTTTTCCAATTATAGTTATTACTGGTTCCAGGCAGTCCTGCTATTCTTGGAGACAGAGAAACGGGTGGTGATGCAGATGATGGCGCCAGTGATTTCAATTACTCAGAAAACCAAGAGCAGAAGCAGAAACTTGCAGAAAGGACGCTGGGCTGGAATGCAAAGTATGATAGAGGGGAGGATGTTGGTGCTCCAACTTATGATAAAGAAATTTCTCATAACCATATTCCTCTGCTCACCAGTGGGCAGGAGGTAATTGATTTGCTGTCTAAAAGCTAGTGATTTGATGTGAGATTGATCATGCATAGAATGATGGATTGGAACTTTGCTTTTTCTCTTGGAATATTGTAGGTTTCTGGTGAGCTCTCTGCTGCATCACCTGAGCGGCTTTCTATGGCATCTCCTGGAGTTGCTGGTGGGAAATGTATGAATCCTCTTCCTTTTGTGGCTGAGATCAATTAATTGCACAAACAGAAATTTATTGTTCAGTCGATAGGTACCTATGGGTAGTTGATATAAGTATTGTAATTCCTGTGCAGCGAATATTAGGGTTGTGGATCCAGTGAGGGAGTTTGGTTCATCAGGGTTAGGCAATGTAGCCTGGAAGGAGAGAGTTGATGGCTGGAAGATGAAGCAGGAGAAGAATACTGTTCCTATGAGTACATGCCAGGCTACTTCTGAAAGAGGTCTTGGAGATATTGATGCCAGCACTGATGTGCTTGTGGATGACTCTCTACTGTGCGTTCCTATCTGTTTAATTTCTAGAACTTTTGTGAGGTTTTTTGTTCTTGTGCATAGTTGTCCAGGGAAAGTCAAAAAATTATATGAATCATGATTACACTTTAGTACTTTGTCTATGGTATTTCTGAGTCCTGCAATGTATATAAGTGTGTGTATATTCATACATATTTTGAAATAGGAGAAACCTAGTTTAAGCAACCACTGTGAAATTCTTGGTGTGTGGAACCTGAGTCCTGCTATAAATCTGTCTTGCCTAGTTTAATTGTCAGCACTCTTGCTTCTTAATTTGCAGGAATGATGAAGCTAGACAGCCTCTATCAAGGAAGGTTTCCGTTCCCTCATCTAAAATAAATCCTTATCGGATGGTCATCATACTGCGTCTTGTTATTCTCTGCATTTTCTTGCACTACCGAATAACAAACCCTGTTCCAAATGCCTATGCTCTATGGTTGATATCTGTGATATGTGAGATTTGGTTTGCAATATCCTGGATATTGGATCAGTTCCCAAAATGGCTTCCTGTCAATCGTGAGACGTATCTTGATAGGCTTGCCTTAAGGTGGAATGTTTCTTCCTGCCAATCTCATGAATCCTTGCTAATATTTTGAGCTGTTCTGCCAACTCAGTCCCTGTGATTTTTCTTGTTTTGTGATTTCAATTCCTTGGATGAATTACAGATATGATCGAGAAGGAGAACCGTCGGAATTAGCTGCAGTTGACATATTTGTGAGTACTGTCGACCCATTAAAGGAGCCTCCACTTGTGACAGCCAACACTGTACTATCCATTCTTGCTGTTGACTACCCAGTTGACAAGGTCTCTTGCTATGTTTCTGATGATGGTGCTGCCATGTTAACCTTTGAAGCACTGTCTGAGACATCAGAGTTTGCCAGGAAATGGGTACCTTTCTGCAAGAAGTATAACATTGAGCCTCGGGCTCCAGAATGGTATTTTGCACAGAAGATTGACTACCTGAAGGATAAAGTTCAAACATCTTTTGTTAAAGATCGTAGAGCTATGAAGGTAAGGGTCTGATTGGTTGTGCCATATTGCTCCATATTCAAAATTTCATCATGTTCAATTCTTTGTTTCTGTTGCAGAGAGAATATGAAGAATTTAAAGTTCGAATTAATGGGCTTGTCGCAAAGGCACAGAAAGTTCCTGAAGAAGGATGGATTATGCAGGATGGTACTCCATGGCCCGGTAATAACACCAGAGATCATCCAGGAATGATCCAGGTAGGACAATTTTTTGCATTCATAGAGTATCTACACATGCACCAACCCTGATCAGGATGGCATATGTTCCTAATTTCTAGATTATATGATTCTATGCACTCAAAGGCAAAGTGGACTGGAAAAACTCCAACAGTGCATATTAATGGACGCATGAGAGGAAAACAAATCTGCTTGAGTTATTCCACTCCATTTTCAAGTTTATTGCTTATTTATTTTGTTATCCATATGGTTTTCATTATTCAGAATGAAGTTTATTGGGTTGCCAGAGGTATAAGTAATTTGGATCCATTAATAACTACAATAAGGTTTTGTAAAATTTGTAGGTTTTCTTAGGCCAGAGTGGGGGCCTTGATGCTGAGGGCAATGAGCTGCCAAGGTTGGTTTATGTTTCTCGTGAAAAGCGTCCAGGCTTCCAACACCATAAGAAAGCTGGTGCTATGAATGCACTCGTAAGTTACTTCTTAAATAATACTTTATTTGTATTCTTTGTTGTCTATCATATGTCAATCTAGTTTTCAATGAATCTTTCTTGCAGGTTCGTGTGTCAGCAGTTCTTACGAATGGACCTTTCCTGTTGAATCTTGATTGTGATCACTACATAAATAATAGCAAGGCCTTAAGGGAAGCTATGTGTTTTCTGATGGATCCAAACCTTGGGAAGCAAGTTTGTTATGTTCAGTTCCCACAAAGATTTGATGGTATTGATCGGAATGATCGATATGCCAACAGAAATACTGTTTTCTTTGATGTAAGCAAAATGTTTCACTCATGTAGATGATGTTACTGCAGCCATGTAGAATGATTTGTGTGTATCAATTTTTTATAGAACATACTGGCGGTAGAATTCCTTTTGATGCATCTTATATACTTTGTTAAACTATAGATAAACTTGAGGGGTCTGGATGGCATTCAAGGACCTGTTTATGTCGGTACGGGATGTGTCTTCAATAGAACAGCATTATATGGATATGAACCTCCACTTAAGCCCAAGCATAAAAGGGCAGGGGTGCTGTCTTCACTCTGTGGGGGTTCTCGGAAGAAGAGTTCAAAATCAAGTAAAAAGGGATCAGACAAGAAGAAATCTGGCAAGCCTGTTGATCCTACTGTACCAGTATTCAGTCTAGATGATATAGAGGAGGGTGTTGAAGGTAAAATGCACTTTTTTGTCTTTTGAGTTAAGTGGTGATTGTTATGTATTAGTTCCATGCCTTTTTTGGCCTAATGAGGAAAAGCCCTTCCATTTCCTACATTGTGCCTATGTGAAATTAGGTGCTGGGTTTGATGATGAAAAGTCACTACTAATGTCGCAAATGAGCCTGGAGCAACGTTTTGGACAGTCTGCTGTTTTTGTTGCCTCTACCCTTATGGAGAATGGCGGTGTTCCTCAGTCTGCTACGCCAGAAACACTTCTTAAGGAAGCAATTCATGTTATCAGCTGTGGATATGAAGACAAAACAGACTGGGGAAGTGAGGTAAGTTGTTCTCCTTCTTGTCCCTTTTTTCACTGCACCTAAAAGTTTATTGCTCATCTTAAGATAGTGTGGTTCCTTTATATGTAAAATTGATATCTGGATTTATAGCTATTCAGTTGATGTTCATAATATACTGAATTATTTACAATGATTGTTTTAGGGCATTAGAAGAAGAAAAGAAAGAGTATAATATAACCCAAAAAAAAATTACTGTTGAATATAAGCTTGTTTTGGGTGCATTTTGTGCTCCCAGATTAGTGACTCTATATTCAAAACTCAGTTTTGAATTTTAGAATTGCCATTCTGGGAAGTCAGACAAATGTTTGATTTTATTCCAATTTAAATTTCAATTTTTGTTGCTTGTGCAGGATAATCTCTTGTCCTTTATGCATGTATTTTTGTTGAATCTTCTTAACATCTTTCTCCAATCTGCCATAGTGGACTTAAACTTTCATGTTCCTTTTGCCTACAGATTGGATGGATCTATGGTTCTGTTACAGAAGATATTCTTACTGGATTCAAAATGCATGCCCGTGGTTGGCGGTCAATTTACTGCATGCCAAAACGCCCAGCCTTTAAAGGGTCTGCTCCTATTAATCTTTCAGATCGTCTCAACCAAGTGCTTCGATGGGCCCTTGGTTCTGTGGAAATTCTTTTTAGTAGGCATTGTCCTATCTGGTATGGTTATGGTGGTAGGCTGAAGTGGCTTGAACGATTTGCATATGTTAACACTACCATCTACCCAGTCACCGCCATTCCTCTTCTCATGTATTGCACATTGCCTGCTGTCTGTCTGCTCACTAACAAGTTCATTATCCCACAGGTTAGTCTTTTCTACATAATCAATGTTTCATTTGCAAAAATGCACATGGACTTATCACCTAACATAGACTTATCTATTAGGAAGGTCGGTCAATTAACAATTTAAAGTAATTAATATAAATTAATAATTCATGTTATATTCATTATTTTTTATTTTCAAAAATTTACTTTTACTTAAGGTCATTCAGGTCCATGTCAATACAGTCCCTATGATTTTGGTTCAGATAATTTTTTATGGTTTAAGTTGTTGAATTTCTATGGTCAAATAAGGTTGGCTAGTGGTTAGATGGGATCTTTTGGCTGCTGAGGAGAATTAACTGGTTTAATTGCACATATAACTAACCTCACTTACCTTCAACTTGATTGTCATTTACCTTAAATTTGTATTTTTAATCGGTATCCTTTTATTATTTTATAGGTTATTTGAACTGTTATGAGTCTGGAAATAATTCATGTGAAGATACAGTCTTCTCTGAAAAAGACCTTATTCACATACTTTTTGATAGATTATTAGTGCTTTCCTAACTCCCAACAGTTTTGTTATGGTGAAAGCTACAAATGGGTGAATCTTATGTTAATTTCTGTTGTTTGATTTGCTGTGACTGCAGATTAGTAACATTGCAAGTATATGGTTTATATCTCTCTTTCTTTCCATCTTTGCAACTGGTATTTTAGAAATGAGGTGGAGTGGTGTTGGAATAGATGAGTGGTGGAGAAACGAACAGTTTTGGGTTATTGGTGGTGTCTCCGCACATCTTTTTGCTGTTTTTCAAGGGCTTCTCAAAGTTCTTGCTGGCATTGACACTAACTTCACCGTTACCTCGAAAGCATCAGATGAAGACGGAGATTTTGCGGAACTTTACATGTTCAAATGGACAACCCTTCTCATCCCACCGACTACTCTCCTTATTATAAACTTGGTAGGGGTTGTTGCAGGAATCTCTTATGCCATCAACAGTGGTTATCAATCATGGGGTCCTCTCTTTGGTAAGTTGTTCTTTGCCTTCTGGGTGATCATCCATCTCTACCCCTTCCTGAAGGGTCTAATGGGACGGCAAAACCGGACACCGACCATCGTTGTTGTATGGTCAATTCTGCTTGCCTCCATTTTCTCTCTGTTGTGGGTACGGATTGATCCCTTCACCACTAGAGTTACTGGGCCAGATGTAGAGCTGTGTGGAATCAACTGCTAAGTTCATAGAAAAGGTGGGAATGAACGAATTATGATGTTGTCTTTAATTAAAACTCAGTTCACATCATGTGCAGTATATATATATAGGTCATATAATATCATGTTTTATCAGGAATGTGATGTAACATTTTGGACATGCCTTAAGGTTACAGCCTGTGGAAAATACTGGTATTTATTCAGGTATATGCCTGTGGAAAATACTGGTATTTATTCAGGTATATACATACACATTATTAGAAACTCATGAATGAATGAATGGGTTTAGTCTTCAATCAAAACTACTATGTTCAGTATATATGCCACACGTTTATACAACAAGAGAACTTCACCAACTGATTCATAACACCCCTCTAACAGAGTCTAACAACACTCTTAACAGAATCTAACTGACACAATTACTTTAACATTCCCCCTCCAGTATGTTGACACAAAACACTTGCAGCAACAACATTCATTCGATCATGACAACGAGCAAAAGCTCCAACCGTTAATGATTTGGTCAACACATCAGCCACCTAATCACAACCGGGAACAAAACTCACGCACAGCTGATTACTAAGAACCTTTCTCGAACAAAATGAATGTCCAACTCCAAATGTTTAACCTTAGCATGTAGAACAGGATTAGCAGCTAAGGATACATTACTAGAATTATCACACCAAAAATTGGTGTACCACGAAGCTTTATCCCTATCTCAGTCAACAAAGAATGAAACCACGTTAACTCGAATGTCACATTAGCTAAACTTCTATATTCAGCCTCTATCCATATCTCAGTCAACAAAGAATGAAACCACATTAACTCGAATGTCACATTAGCTAGGCTTCTATATTCAGCCTTTGAAGTAGACTGGGATATAACACTTTATTTCTTGGATATCCAACCAACAAGATTATCACCAAAATACACAAAGTCCAGAAGTAAACTTGCGATCTTCAAGTGAACTCACCCAATCAGCATCACTAAAACCAATTAAACTCATACTCAATGCTTGAAACAACAACCCATAATCAATTGTACCCTTGACACACGCAAGATACGTTTTACAGCTCTCCAATGCACATCATGAGGTTTATGCATATATTAACTAACTTTATTGACAACAAATGACAAATCAGGGCGAGTTAAACACAAGTACTACAAACTACTGACAACCTGCCAATACAATGTACCATCTGACAATGGCGACCCAACCAAGGATGTGAGAGTCGGAAAACTCACCATAGGAGTGTTTACTGGCTTGTCATTCGCCATGTTTGCGCGTTCTAACAACTCACGAGCATATTTTTGCTGAGACACATACATCCGATCCTTATGTCTAAACACCTTAAGCCGAAGAAAGAAATTCAGCTCCCTTAAGTCTTCTAGAGAAAACTGACGATCAAAACATGAGATAACAAAATCTAATTCAACACAATCACCGTCTGTAACGATAATATCATCAACTTACACAAGAAAATAAACACTTTCAGCAGTTATGTGCTTGTAAAATAATGAAGAATCAGCTTTTAAAGCCTTAAATTGCAATTGTTGTACTAAAAAATTCCTCAACTTTTCAAACCATGCCCCTTGTTTAAGACCATATATGACCTTATTCAACCTACATGCCAGAGGTTGTCCATGAGCATCAAACACCTCAAACCCGGGAGGTTGCTTCATGTAAATATCTTCAGCTAGTTCTCCATTCAGAAACACATTGTTCACATCAACTTGTCGAAGCTTCCACTTTTGAGATATAACTAAGGCAAGAATCATGCGTACAGTATTTGCTTTGACAACTGGACTAAAGGTCTCATGCTAGTCCAGTCCAGCTGCTTGAGAGAATCCTTGAGCCACCAAGCAAACCTTATTACGTGCCACACTTCCATCAGGATTCTTTTTTTATTTTAAACAACCATTTGCAACCGACTAAAGGTCGATCAGCCGGTACTGGAACTAAATCCCACGTATGATTCCGAATTAAGGCTTGAAGCTCATCATGTACTACTTGCTGCCAAGAAGGAATCGTCATTGCCTCATGAATAGTTGAGGGCTCCACATCACCAACTATTGTCGTATAGGCCTTCGGTTTGTAAACCCCCATTTTACTTCTAGTCATCATGGGATGGCAATTCACTAAAATAGGCACCTGCTGCTCAATAGGTGGAGTAGACACCGGCTACTCAACCGTTGGTTCTGAAGTACCCACTGAACTCATTGAAGGAGAGACAAGGGCATCATTAGAAGAAGAACCCAAGACGCTAGCATCTGAAGAAGAACCCCAGACACCAATATCTCTAGCTGAAACCAAAATAGGTCAAGATTGTGCTGAACTCACTAGTACAAGAACCATGAACACTGGCAAGGTAGTAACAACTCTTGTTTAACGACTAGCATTGTCGTCAGTAACGGATACTTCAGAAGCAAATGCTTGAACAAATGGAAAAACATTCTCATCAAATTGAACATGTCAAGAAATGTAAACATGACTAGATCGATCAACACATTTATACCCATTGTGAATTGAAGCATAACCAATAAACGTACAGGGTGCTGACCTATACTGCAGCTTGTGTCGATTATACGGTCGAAGAAGTGGATAGCAACAACATCCAAACACACGAAGCTGATGATAATCAGGTTTGTGATCGAAGAGCTTCTTTCTTGGAGATACACTATTTAGTACCTTCGTGGGAAGAACATTCATAAGGTGCATGGCTGTAGCAAACACATTAGCCCAATAAGAAATGGGCAAAGAAGCTTGAGCTAACAACAATAGCCTTGTTTCAATAATCTGTCGATGGCACCATTCTACTAAGCCATTCTGCTCAGAGGTATGTGGACAAGACACGCGATGAAGAATTCCACATTGTTGAAGATACGAGGTAAAGGGCTGAAACTCCCCACCTCCATCGGTCTGAATTTGTTTAACACCTAACTGTAGTCAACACAGGTCTTAAATGACACAAAGGCATGAAAAGCATTAGATTTCTTTTTGAAGAAAATATATCAATGTGTGCTGTGAGAACGAATCTACAAATAACAAGTAGTATTGATAGCCAGAAGAGTAATAAGGAGCTAGTTCCCACACATCAGCTACCACAAGTTCTAAAGGTGTAGTATACACTGAATCAGAAGAAACAAATGGTAATTTGTGACCTTTACCGAGTTCACATGCATTACATAATAAGTAACTCTTATTTCTAGAGATTCTAACATTACAAGCATCCAAAAAACTGCGAACAACTCCATGTGACGGATGATCCAATCGTCTATGCCACTGGTCAAATTGAGCATTTGACCCCTGTTGTTGAGGAGACCCTGCACTAGTTGTACTTGCAGCATTAAAGGCAGACTCAAACTTTGCAGTATCAAATTGATACAACCGATTCAATTCACTTCCGCAAAGCAACGTCTGATGAGTATCCAGATCCTTGACAAAGCAATAGTTAGGATAAAACTCAAAAACACACCATTGTCCTTTGCAAACTTCGAAACAGACAACAAATATTTTCAAATATCAGGAACATACAATAATTCCTTAAGCAACAATAGACTAGAATCTTTAGCTAAGATAGAGCACCCACTAACACGCGTAATAGGTTGAATCTAATCAAAGGCAAAAGGAGAGTGAAACTGCTGACTTGAACCATGGTGAACCTGATCTGCCTCATAAGTTAAAGGTTGAATCTATTGAAATGGACCATGTACTACTGGATCAGGAACATAGTGATGAGACTGCAACCCAGACCAAGTTGATCCACTACCCGTATAGGACATATATGCAGTAATGGGCTTAAGAACCACATGGACACAGATCCAATCCAGTTAGAATTCTCATTATTAGCCCTCATTCTGGGGTTTTCTCCCTCGCTGTCAGACGCCTAATCATACCTGTAGAAGCATATCCGAGCAAGGTGCCCAAACTTTCCACAAATCTAACATTGAGGCCTCATGCTACCACTACGTCATCCTCTATCTCGACCTCGATCGCGACGAGAGAACTCAGATCCACGAGATGATCGAAACATCTCTAGCGACAGTTGTCCAGCATACGATGGAACATCTGGTGCCAAAACAGTCTTGCTTGCCACCGCAACATTCGTCATAAACGAAGCCTGAGATAAATGGCCTTGCTGTCGAGCCTCAGCATCCAACAGAGCAGTCGTGACTCCTTGGAGATCAAATGGAACTCTACTGGTAGTGATAATTAACATCACATGGTCAAATTCCGTTGGTAAATATTTAAAATAGTACTGTTATTCTTCCATCGATACTCGTTAACCACACCCTGCCAATGAATCACAAAGATGTTTGATCTCTACTAAATAGGCAGACATTGACAACTCATTTTTCCGAACACTATGCAACAACGATCGATAGCGCATGGCCTTAGTGGTTGAGTGAGACCCAAATATACGCATAAGAGCTTCCCACAACTCAAAAGACAAATCAAAACTCCCAACTAGCTGATTATGCAACGAGGGGCTAACGGGCGAGAGCAGCCATGCGGCGAGCGCAGAATCTTGCTATTCATAGCGCACATACATCGGATTCTCAACTAAAGCACCATCATCATCAACCACCATTTTTTGAGGAATGGTAACTATCCCATCTATAAACATTTATAAGTGATGAATCTTAACAATCAACAACATGTATTATTTTCGAGCCAAGAAATTCCCATCATCCACTAGAACGGCCACATTCTGTGACGCAAGAACCAGAAACTTATCTGTTTCTAACTCTACAAACGAAAAATATGCTCTAATACCATATTAGAAACTCATGAATATTCTTCAATCAAAACTACTATGTTCAGTATACAAGCCATACATTTATATAGGGGTGAGCAAAACTCGATTCGATTCGAAAAAATCGAAAAAAAATTCGAATTTCGAATTATTCGAATCGAGTTAATCGAGTTAATCGAATTAATCGAATCAACTCGAATTTTTTTTTCGAATTTCGAATTCGAGTCGAGTTGAATTCTCGAATTCGAATAACTCGAATAATTCGAATAAACCGAATATAAACTATATTTTTAAATTTTTTTAAATTTTAAACTTTTACTAATTACCAAACCCAATTACCCTAAGCCCAA
The DNA here is from genome assembly GCF_025698485.1 of Gossypium arboreum. Classification (NCBI taxonomy): domain Eukaryota; kingdom Viridiplantae; phylum Streptophyta; class Magnoliopsida; order Malvales; family Malvaceae; genus Gossypium; species Gossypium arboreum. The sequence goes on from NC_069077.1 coordinate 133,446,956, forward strand.
ATATTTTATTTTATCCCATTTTTCCTCACCCCAACCCCAAGCCCGTTTGCCCAAAACTTTATTTTCCTAAAACCCAAACCCAATTCCTCCCCCAAATCAATTCAAACCCCCAAGCCCCATGCCATCTCCAGCAGCCAAATCCAATTAATTTTCTTATTCTCTCCAGACTTTGTTTTTCACAAAACCATAAAATTAAACACTGTTATTCAAACCCCTTACTCCCCATTTCAACGAAACCCTTACCCCCATTTCTACGAAAGACTAAACCTTACTGCTTTTGCTAAAAAAATCTTAAAATTAAAATCCTTCTTCTTCTTTTAGTTTATTTCAACCTTCAAATTAAAATTTTTACCTCCAAATCGAGTTCTTTGTTCCTTCCGAGTAATGACCGAGGTACTTTGTTCTTTTCCATTTTAAGCTCAAGTTTTGCATCTTTAAGGTTTGTCTTGACTCTTGAAACATTTTTGAATTATTGAAGACTTTGTTTTGATTCAATGGTTAAATTATTGAAGACTTTGTTCCATCTCGATCGTTATAAATTTAATTTGTTATTAAATGTTATTTATTTCCTAGGGTTTACTAATTTATAAGATTTTTTTAAAACTTAGTTAATTAAGTTTGTATTACTAGTTCAAGTTGTAATTATTAGATTTTTGTATGATTTTTATCCTTATGAATTAACTAATTTTCTTCAATAATTGAAGAAGAAAAAACTACAGCATTAATGTTTATTTATCCATCTGTACATTTATTTTATGAACATCTATTTTTTGGTTAATTGGCACTTAATGTACATCTATTTTCATTAGTATCCACTAGCAATGATTTCCAAAGCAAAATTTCTATGATATCACGACTATGAATACTTTAAATAAGCCATGGCTTTTGGATTGTTTTGTTTATTTGCAAGAATACCAGTAAACATGCTTTTGTACTATTATATTAATTAATTTTTAATTTAACCGATTTATTAGGTTTGATTTTAAATTAATTATTGGTCATGGTTAGTGATTGCAACAAATATTTACTTGTAGATGAGTGATTCAAAGCGAGATGGTTCAACTCAAAGTTCACAAAATTCTTCCCCAAGTAAAGATGATCAAACAACAACCAATGAAAATGTTCGAAAAAGATTACTCCAAGAGCATCTTGTTGGAACCATTTCACCAAATTTGTGACTAAAGAGGGGGAGAAGAGAGCAAGGTGCAATACATGTGATGTTACTTACACCATGGAATCAACTTCGGGTTCTACAACGAATTTGAATAACCATTTGAAAACATGCCTAAAAAGACCTCGAGGTAAGACTTCTAATCCGAAGCAATCGGAATTAGCGTTTGTGAAGGTTAGCCAAGAAACAACAGATTTATCAACTTGGTTGTTTGATAAAGATGCTATTAGAAAAACATTAGTTCGTATGATAATTGTGGATGAACTACCTTTTAAATTTGTAGAGGGAGAGGGTTTCAAATACTTTCTTTCTATAGCACCTTACGGTTTAGTCTTCCATCTCGTTGGACAATTAGAAGGATTGTCTTGATTTATTTAACTCCATGAAGAGTGTGATGAAGAACTATTTTGAAAAAGATATAAGTAGAGTTTGTTTGACTACGACACTTGGACTTCATTGCAGAGGATATCTTATATGGTTTTAACAAGACATTGGGTGGATGATGAGTGGAGGTTGCAAAAAGGATTATAAATTTTTGCCCAATATCCGCTCATAGAGGTGAAAGCATAGGTCAAGCCATTGAAAAATGTCTTGAGATTGGGGATTGAGAGGGTCTTCACTATTACGGTTGATAATGCATCCGCCAATAGTGTTGCCATTGAATATTTGAGAAAGAAATTCAATCATCGAAATGCTTCATTGCAAATGGAAAATTTATTCATATGAGATGTGTTGCACACATTCTTAATCTCATTGTGCAATATGGTATTAAGGATGCTTCGTATCTCGTGGATCGAGTTAGAGGTCTTTGTGAGGTATATAAGAGCATCACCATCAAGGTTGACAAAATTCAACCAACGGGTAAAAGAAGAAATGATAGATAGTAAGGCTCAATTGTGTTTAGATGTGCCTACTAGATGGAACTCAACATATATGATGTTAAAGGTGGCTGAAAAATATGAGCGTGCATTTGAATCATATGTACGTGATGACCATAATTTTTTCTTGATCTTATCTTTGGAGATGGAGTTCCTACATTTGATGATTGGGAAATTGTTCAAGAGTTATAAAAGTATTGGAGCCTTTTATCATCTTACATTGAAGGTGTCCGGATCTTTGCATGTTACCTCTCATTCACTTTTTGAAGTATTGACGGATGTGCATTGTCTTTTGATGGGTGGCAAGATTGTGGAGATCTAGAAATAATTTCTATGACTTCCAAAATGAGAGAGAAATATAATAAGTATTGGGGTGAAGGAAACAAGATCAACATGCTAGTTTACTTGGCGGTCATCTTTGATCCGCGATGTAAAATGAGTTTTTTGGACTTTGGGGTCAACTTGCTTTTTCCTAATGTCGCTAATGACATTATAAAAATGATTGATAAAGAATTGCATTGCTTGTTCAATGAGTATTCTTCTAATCTTTGGGAGAATTGAATTGTTTGAAAGTAGATCTAGTTCTTTGACTAATCTTTGCGTTCAATGGAAATAGATCATCGAAATGAAAACGGGCTTGGCCAAACAAAAATACCTTAAGAAGAAGAAACAAGTTGGATTAGAAAGCAAATCTGAGTTGGATAGATATTTGGGTGAAGATGAAGAAGTAAACAATTCAAGTTCATTTGATTTACTATTGTGGTGGAAAATGAACAGCCCTAGGTTCCTATTCTTGCACAAATGGCTCGAGATATTTTTGCTATTCCTATCTCAACAGCTTGCCTCGGAAAGTGCATTTAGCACGGTGGACGTGTTCTCGATAGTTTTAGAAGTTCTCTAACTCCTCTCATGGTCGAGGCTTTAGTTTGCACACAAGATTGGCTTGAAATCTAGTGATGCCATCAATCTTGAAGATTATGTTGATGAACTTCAAATCATGGAAGACGGTAATATAAAAATTTTAATTTATAAAATAAGCTTTTGTATTATTTATATTAGTAAGCATTCCATAATTTAACTAACACTTTTGTTTTTAAATTTGCTAGATTTATTCAAAATACCCGAAGATCAAGAAGGTAATACACTTAACATTAGTTTATAAAGTTAAGTGTTTATTTAATTTATTTTTGCAAACATTTTTTATCATTTAACTAACTCAATCAATACTTTTACTAGATGTTTCAAGATTATCAACAGTGATTGAAGCACAAGAAAGAAGTTAAACCATTCTATAATGGTTTTTGAACTGATGTTAGTTTGGTTTGGTTTGTTATTGTTGTTGGATAATTGAGCTTTTGTTGTGTTCTTTTTTTTTGGACTGGTGTAGGTTTTTATTGTATTTTAGACTTTTAATTATGTTTTTTTATTACAATGTTGTTGTATTGTTTTTGTTTTTTATTTGGACTCATGAAGAAACTTAAACTATTCTATAATGGTTTTTGAACTGATGTGTTATTGTTATTAGTTTGGTTTGGTTTGTTATTGTTGTTGGTTAATTGAACTTTTGTTGTATTCTTTTTTTTTTTGAGTGGTGTAGGTTTCTATTGTATTTTAAACTTTTGCTCATGTTTTTTTATTATTATGTTGTTGTTTACTTCAACTTATGTTGTTTACTTTGACTTTTACTTATGTTTTTTATTATAATCTTGTTGTATTTTTTTGTTGTTTTTTGGACTAATGTTGTTTATTTAGGTTAATGTTGTGTTGCTTGTATTTATTCACTTATTTACTTTAATTTTTTGTTGTATGTTCATGTTTAAAAACTTTAAAGAAAATTATTTTTTGAAAAATTACATAAAAATAAATAATGCTAGAGTCATTTTTTTAAACTTAACTCGAACAAATATATTCGATTCGATTCGATTCGAATTACATCTCACTCGACTCGATTCGAGAAAATTTCAAATAAAGTTAGGATGATAAAATAAGATTCGAAAACTCGATTAACTCGAAAATTTTCTATTCGATTCGATTCGATTCGATCGAATGCTCACCCCTACATTTATACAACAAGAGTACTTCACTAACTAATTCATAACACCCATCTAACAGAGTCTAACAACACTAACAGAATCTAATTGACATAGTTACTCTAACACACACATATGTTTCCGAATGTAGAAGCAAAATTGAATAGATCAACCTTGATGGCCCAAACTAGTTAATAGATATGTTTCGTTTTGGTTTAGTTTTATATGGGTTGCTTGAATCTATGATTCACACACACTCTCTCATGCATGCAAAATACAAATGTAACACACACCAATAATTTGGTATAATTTATTATTTGGAACACAATATTGGATTTTGAATTGTAGTTTAAGACGCTGTTGAAACAATAAAGATCATTAGTCCATGGCATTAGATTATAGGGATCGAGGCAAATGGTGCATTACTTGATATTGTGCTCTTTTTTTTTCATTAGATAGTTAAAAAGAAGCTACAATTTAATCACTAAGTATTCGGAATTGTTCTTTTAGTCACTTGACTATTAAGTGGTTAACTTTTTTAGTAGGTTTAATAACAATTTTGTCTTTCGCTTTTATACTTTTTGTGTATCGAATCCTAATCCTAATGCTATATAAAATTATAAAAAAACTCAAGATTATTTTTAAAAGCTAGAAAATTCTATATAAATATTCAGGTTATAGTTAAATTATTGCAATAACAAATCTTCATCATTAGTAAATTCATGAAAACGAATAAAAATAGATCAATTTCAATCTCTTAATATTCATTAGGTATAAAGCTTAAATATGATTTAAAGCAAATGTTTATACAAGAAAACTCTAGATTTTATTGCAAGAAACCTAAGATTATTCAATATTGATATATAAGAACAAATATGGCCATTTAATAGAATCCAATAACAAATAAAAAATAAAATAGAACCAGATTAGTAATACTTTCAAGGCGAGTTCCATGTTGAAGAACTTCTTCTAGAACAAATATTATAGAATCTTATAAAATTGACTCTCATGCCATTTTTTTAGCTAAAAGATACAAAATGTATTACAAAATTTCCTTTTTTTAAACTCAATTGATCACATTCATAGGAGTTCGTCTATGTTTCTACTTTACGAATATGATATTTATGGGCATTTCTAATAATATCAAGTGCTATTCCTATTTTGGCATTTCTAATTTCTGGAGTTTTAGCCCCGATTAGAAAGGGTCCAGAAAAACTTTCTAGATATTAATCGGGTATAGAACCAATGGGCATGGGCGATGCTTGGTTACAATTTCGAATCCGTTATTATATGTTTGCTCTAGTTTTTGTTGTTTTTGATGTTGAAACGGTTTTTCTTTAACCATGGACAATGAGTTTCGATGTATTGGGGGTACCCGTATTCATAGAAGCTTTCATTTTCGTGCTTATCCTAATTGTTGGTTCAGTTTATGCATGGTGAAAAGGAGCATTGGAATGACCTTAGTTCCTGAATATTCAGATAATAAAAAGAAAGAAAAAAGTCAAAATAATAATAACATTGAGTATGAATTCCATCGAATTTCCTTTACTTGATCGAACAACCCAAAATTCAGTTATTTCAACTACATTAAATTATCTAATTTCAATTCATTTAAATTATTTTTCAAAACCCAAATCGTAAAAAACAAATTTATATTTTGACTTTTTTTTCTTTTCTCATAATGTGAAACAATTTTCTCTCGCTTATCTAATTTTATCTTCTTTTTTAAATTTTGAATTTTTTATGTTTATATA